>NC_053433.1:35854853-36154853 GCF_007990345.1 Gossypium hirsutum
ATCCACATCTTAATCCATATCATAATATTAACATCATATATATTACTCATGTGGCCGAATATACATACTCCCATATAATATCAAGTACTCACTTTAAGTATATTGCCGAATATACTTAATCATACACACACCTAACCAAAATAATTTCTAAAATCTTTATATCATTTATAATACATCTAATTATCCTTTTTCACATTATCAACTCAAATCACATACATTATTTACTATAACATCTTTACATTCGGCATTGGTGTCAACCATAGTAGCCGATTCTTCCTACTTTGTACCCATGCATCTATTAATCCTTAGTTGGTTCAAGCACTTCACACACTAGGATTCATCAAATTTTTAACAAGAATAAAATCTCTAATCCTCAAACTACCATGGCCGAACCTTCATGGAGTTGCTAAGACTCCTCATTTCTACTTCTCACACACTCTCACATCCAAACCCTTTATTAAACACCCAAAGTCAACCATCTCCTTACCTCATCGCCAAAGACATCAAAATACCAACCAAGAACGTAACATTCATGGCCGAATGTCATCTCCATCATTTAACAAAGTTTGAACCATGGCTAGGTAGATTTTGAACTTACAACTTAAAATATATATGAATCTCAAAGAATAACATTAAACATACCTCAATCTAGTTACATGCATGGCCAAACTTCCTCCTAATCCTCTTCCTTAGGATTTTCGGTCAAAAGAGGTTGAAAAAGGATGAACAAAACCTTTCTTTCCTTCCTTAGCTCACGGCAATGGGGTGTATGCATGAGACCATTATTATTTTTTTTTCTTTTTTTTTCATCACCCTTCCTTTCATTATTTAATTATCATGCTTATTATTTTATTTTCCTTACCATACATCACTAACACAACATGTTGGTGACATGTTTCCACCCATAGCATGGCCGGCCACTACATATTAGGGAGGGGGAATTTGACATGCAAGTCCCCTTTTTCTTCCACATGCACTAATAGGTCCTCATGCATTGACCTATCACATTTTAAAATTTTCTCATATAAGTCCTATTGACTAAATTCACATGCAATCGACTAAATCGAAGCTTGAAATTTCACACATTCATGATTACATATTCTAGACAATAAACATCACATTCAAACCTTTCGGTGACTCGGTTTAGCGTCCCGAAACCACTTCCCGACTAGGGTCAATTTGGGCTGTCACAACTCTCCCTCACTTAAGAAATTTTCGTCCTCGAAAATCTTACCGGTAAATAGGTTTGGATATCGTTCTTTCATCGAGCTCTCGGGTCCCAGGTTGCTTCCTCGATCCGTGTTTGAGCCACAACACCTTAACCAACGGAACCCTTTTATTTCGCAACTCTTTCACTTCACGAGCTAGGATACGAATCGGTTCTTCTTCATAGCTCAAGTAGATTGAATTTCAACTTCTGAGGGATAATCACATGTGACGGATCGGATCTATAACGTCGAAGCATTGAAACATGGAAGACATCGTGCATCCTTTCAAGTTCAGGGGGCAAAATCAATCTATATGCAACCGCCCCACTCGTTCGGAAATTTCGTACGGCCCAATGAATCTCGGCTCAACTTGCCTTTACGGCCAAATCTGAGTACCTTCTTCCAAGGTGACACTTTAAGAAACACTTATCTCCCACCTGATATTCAATGTCCTTTCGTTTTAAATCCGCATACGATTTTGACGATCTGTGGCTACCTTCAGACTTTCGCGGATTACCTTTACTTTTTGTTCGGCATCTTTAATCAAATCAACTCCGAAAATTTACTTTCACCAAGCTCGGTCCAAAACAATGGCGTACGGCATTTACGACCGTACAAAGCCTCATAAGGTGCCATCTTAATACTGATTGAAAACTATTGTTGTAAGCGAATTCAATCAAAGGTAAATACCGTTCCCATGAACTACTGAACTCGAGGATGCAACATCTCAACATATCCTCAAGTATCTGAATTATCCGCTCGGATTGACCATCGGTTTGGGGGTGAAAAGCGGTGCTAAAATGCAGCTTGGTACCCAAAGCTTCTTCCAATTTCTTCCAAAATCGTGAGGTGAATCTTGGATCTCTATTCGACATGATAGAAATAGGTACTCCATGTAATCTCACAATCTGAGAGACATACAATTCGGCTAGTTTATCCAATGAAAGATCCGTACGCACGGGGATAAAGTGAGCCGACTTAGTCAGCCTATCAACAACAACCCAAATCGCATCCTTCTTACTTGCGGACAATGGCAGTCCGGACACAAAGTCCATTGTGACTCGGTCCCATTTCCACTCGGGTATCATGATCGGCTGAAGTAACCCTGAAGGCACTTGATGTTCCGCTTTCACTTGTTGACATATTAAACATCTCGAAACAAAGTCGGAGATGTCTCGTTTCATACCATGCCACCAAACCGACGTTTCAAGTCGTTGTACATTTTCGTGCTCCCCGGGTGAATTGACATTCGGCTACAATGGGCTTCGTTCAGAATCATCGGAATAAGTTCCGAATTCCTTGGAACACACAAGCGACTTCTAAACCTCAAACAACCATCATCATCAATCTGAAACTCCGATTCCTTGTTCGGAACACACTCAGCTCGTTTTGCAACCAATTCATCATCGACTTTCTGAGCTTCACGAATTTGATGAGTCAATAATGGTTTGGCTTTTAATTCAGCTACTAACACATTGTCAGGTAGAACAGACAAGTGTACATTCATCGCTCGCAAAGCAAACAGTGATTTCCGGCTTAAGGCGTCCGCAACCACATTAGCCTTTCCCGGGTGGTAATCAATGACAAGCTCGTAATCTTTCAACAACTCAAGCCAACGTCTTTGTCGCAGATTCAAGTCTCGTTGAGTCATCAAATATTTGAGACTTTTGTGATCCGAAAACACATGGCACTTTTCACCAAACAAATATGTCGCCATATTTTCAATGCAAACACAATGGCGGCTAGTTCGAGATCATGGGTCGGATAATTTCTCTCGTGTGGCTTCAATTGTCTCGACGCATAGGCCACAACTCGACCTTCTTGCATCAATACGCAACCCAACCCAAGTAGGGATGGTCACTATAAATGACAAACCCTTTACCCGATTCGGGTTGCACCAAAATTGGAGCTTCAGTCAAATGAGTTTTCAGTTGATCAAGCTTTTCTGACATTTCTCCGTCCATTCGAACTTAACATCCTTTTAAGTAACTTCGTCATTGGTGTGGCTATCATCGAGAAACCTTTGACAAATCGTCGGTAATAACCGGCGAGCCCTAGAAAGCTCCGGACTTCGGTAACATTTCTCGGAGGCTTCCAGTTAAGTATGGCTGAAATTTTGCTCGGGTCAACTCGAATACCCGATGCGGATACCACATGACCCAAGAAGCTAACCTCTCTTAACCAGAACTCACACTTACTGAACTTAGCATATAACTGCTTATCCAGCAAAATTTGCAACACTAGCCTCAGATGCTCAGCATGTTCGGTCTCATCTCTTGAATAGACCAAGATGTCATCAATAAACACAACTACGAACCGATCCAAATACGGCCTGAAGATCCGATTCATCAAATCCATAAACACCGCAGGGGCATTAGTGAGCCCAAACGGCATCACTAAGAACTCGTAGTGACCGTACCTCGTTCTGAAAGCAGTTTTGGGTACGTCCGAATCTCGAATCCGCAACTGATAATAACCCGATCTCAAATCTATCTTTGAAAACACCGATGCTCCCTTTAATTGATCGAACAGATCATCAATACGCGGTAACGGATACTTATTCTTTATCGTCACTTTATTCAGTTGACGATAGTCAATGCACAACCTCATGGTTCCGTCCTTCTTTTTCACGAACAATACTGGTGCACCCCAAGGTGAGAAACTCGGTCGAGCGAAACCTCTATCCGTCAATTCTTGCAACTGAGCTTTCAACTCTTTAACTCGGTTAGTGCCATACGATACGGAGCGATCAAATTGGCGTAGTTCCAGGTACAAGCTCAATACCAAACTCTACCTCCCGAACAGGTGGCAAACCCAGTAACTCTTCAGGAAAAACATCCGGGTATTCACAAACCACCGGCACCGATTCGGGTTTCTTTTCTAACTCCTTGTCATCAAGTACATACGCGAGGTATGCTTCGCACCCTTTCCTTACATATTTCTGGGCCAACATTGCTGATATTACAGCCGGCAACCCCCTTAAGTCCGCAGACTCAACTCGGATTATTTCGTTATTTGCGCACCTCAAATCGATAGTCTTGCTTTTGCAATTCACAACCGCATCATGCGCGGTTAACCAATCCAAACCAAGAATAACATCAAACTCGTCGAACGGCAAAAGCATCAAATCGGCCGGAAAACAGGATTCTCGGATTATTAGAGGGCATCTCTTACACACTTTATCAACAAGTACGCATTGACCCAAAGGGTTTGATACTCGAATTACGAGCTCAGTAGACTCAACAGGTAGAGTCTTACTGGTTGCTAAGGTTTCGCATACATATGAATGAGTAGAACCAGGGTCAATCAATGCAATCACATTAGTATCAAAGAGAGTGAAGGTACCAGTGATGACGTCGGGGGAGGATGCCTCCTCTCGTGCGCGAATGGCATATGCTCTAGCAGGAGTACGGTTCTCGGCTCGATCGGCCGTATCAGAGGCCCCCCTCTGACTACCACCCCTGCCTCCTAAAATTCTCAGTGGTCTACCTCTACATGTCACTCCACTAGGTCTTGCACCTTGAATCTTATTCTTCTCATCCAGCTCCGTGCAATCCCTAATGAAGTGGTCCTTCGAACCGCATTCGTAACCGGCCCTGCTAGTAGACTTGCCCCAACATTCACCTAGGTGTCGTCTTCCGCATTGGGGACATTCAGGTTTCTCGTGACGATTATTGCCCACACTAGCTACCGAAGTAGCTCGGGAGCCCATCGATGGTCTTGCCCTGATGGAAATTCCCGCAGTCGCCCTCGACTTATTAATGTCCTCCCTGAACTTCTTTACAGCTGAGAACGGAGCTTTACCCATCGATCTTTTACGATAATCTCTAGCTTCAAATTCAGCATTCCTCTTCTCCTTTCCAAGTTCTTCCGCCTTGCAGGCTCGTTCGACTAGTGTTACGAATTCTTTTATTTCCAAAATACCCATTAGTAGCTTTAAATCTTCATTCAATCCTTCCTCGAATCTTTTGCACATAGCAACCTCATTAGCTACACACTCCCGGGCATACCTACTGAGTCTTACGAATTCATGTTCGTATTCAGATACAGGCATACGGCCTTGCTTGAGTTCCAAGAACTCCTTACGCTTCTGATCAATGAACCGTTGGCTAATAAATTTCTTTCGGAATTCCGTTTGAAAGAAGTCCCAAGTTACTCGCTCGTTCGAGACTATGGAAATCAAGGTCCTCCACCAATAGTAGGCTGAGTCTCGCAACAAAGATACAGCACATTTTAGACATTCGTCGGGTGTGCATGACAATTCATCGAACACCCGAATGGTGTTATCAAGCCAGAACTCGGCCCTTTCGGCATCATCAGTTACTATGGCCTTGAACTCCTCGGCCCCACGCTTCCTAATCAAGTCTACAGGTGGCTTACTCAGCCTCACAGGATCAGCGACTGATGGCATTACAGGCTCTTGGGGTGGATTATTCAAATTTGGGAATTGTTGGACAGCCGGGTTGGTTCGGGCATATTGCGCGACCCACTCATTCATCATGGTAAAGAAGGCTTGTTTAGCCCCCTCACCTTGATTATTCGCAGATGACTGAGGTTCAACAGGCGGCGTCCCTTGTGCAGGAGCAGCCGCTACGCTCTCAACGTCATCCGCTAGGGTTCTTTCTTCACCGGGGTCCATTTACTAATCAAAACAAAAACATTTCAACCGTCAGAAGTCATCACACATTTAAACATTAACATTCGGCATGTATAGCTAGACTCATACGCGCTATGGTAGTCCTAGAACCGACTAAACCATAGCTCTGATACCAATCAAATGTAACACCCCGAACCCGAAACCGACACCGGAGTCGAACACGAGGTGTTAACTGACTTTAACCCCTTATAAAGTTTATTTTCCAGACACTGCCCAATCTGTGTACTAGTCGTTTTAAAAATCATATCTTGAGTTTCGTAACTCGAAAATCAGTTTCGTAATTTTTCCCAGAAACTAGACTCATGTGCCCATCTATGTACTTTTTTCTAGAATTTTTGGTCAGGCCAATTAGTACAGTTTATTAGTCAAAGTCTCCCATGTTGCAGGGGTCGACTACACTGACCTTTGCCCATTACGACTTGGATATCTCCCTGCACGGGGCTTCAATACTGATGCCGTTTGTTTCTATGAAAACTAGACTCAGAGAGGAATCTGTACATATATGGTACGACCCTTAATTATCTCTGGTTAATTTATAATGAATTTCCAAAGTCAGAGCAGGGAATCCAGAAACCGTTCTGGCCCTGTCCCACAAAATCTGATTATCTCTTAATATACTGCCCATATGATCTTTTCGTTACTTCCTCATGAAAACAGACTCATCGAGCTTCGATTACATAATTTATTCATCAATTAATTCCACTCCTACATTTTTAGTGATTTTTCAATCTCATGACACTGCTGCTGCCAGCATCTGTTACGAAAGTAACTAGGTCCATTTCATGCCTACCCTTGATCCAACTCAATCGAACATTCGTGCCATTTTCGCATGGCTTAAAGTTTACATGCCAAAGTTCAAACACAATGTAATAGCTTATACATTCCAAAATGTTCTTCTAAGCCAACTAAGAAGAAAGTACCAAAACTTGCTATCCGGTGTGATGACTTCGATGACGGCCTGACCCCGCAAAAATAGATGAGTCCAAGCAACCTATAATGGGTGACAAGGAAACACCGAGTGAGTTTATAACTCAGTAAGTCATAAGCAATGCACTACCATCCATCAATAACATTATCACAAGAGGAAACAAAATGGAACGAGACAATTTACTCCATCCATACCGAACCATACCATAGTTCCTCCAACCTATCGATTCAGTTTCATATCAATTCATGCAATCACATTCCATATACTCATCAATAGGACATTGAAGCATTTTCATAAATCAATTTATTTTCGTTACAATCAAACGACTAAACGGCCTTTCACCCATCCTACGATAAATTTTATGTACGTGACTTCAAGTATATTTGTCACATAGGTTCAAACTTACCGAGCTCAATACCAAGTATAAGCATAGCACCTATTAGCCATGTACTCAAGACACTTACCCGATCCGCTGTCCGCGATCGACTCAATAGTGTCGCACACATAGTGTCCATAATGATTCACGAATGTATATTGAGTCCGCACACTCAGTGCTATATAATCAACTCGCACACTTAGTGCTACGTAATCAAATCGCACACTTAGTGCTACATAGTCAAACTCGCACACTTAGTGCCGCATGGTCAATTCGCACACTTAGTGCATCATATTCATTTCGCACACTTAGTGCAACATAGTCAAATCGCACACTTAGTGCTGTACAATTTAATCCCGCGCACTTAGCGCCAATCTCATGGTCATAAATGGTTATACCCGCACGTTTAGTGCCGAGATCAACAACTCAGTACATCTTACCTCTTTTCTTTTCATTCAACAATTTCATCATCACATACGTACATGCATATATATATATGTATATTTATTCATTCCATTCAGCATCAATACATAAACATTATGACCATTTGATATAATACCAACTACATGCTTAATGACTTACCTTGTGTTGGGTAAGACGGTTCTAACTCGGCTACTCAGTGATCTTTTCTTTGCCTTTGCTTGATTCTCCTCCTTTAGCTCCTTGAGCTTAATCAATAATTCACTAGTTTAACCATCTTGTTAAACATTCATAATTCAATTACACATGCTTATGTATGTTTGTATATTCGGCAACCATCCTCACTAATTACTCATGTTGATGGCCGAATGGATGTATGTGTGTACAATGTCAACTATAACATCATGTAATTCCACATATGACTACATTTCTTAAGTTCCACATCTTAATGCCCATTATACATAATCAAATTTAACATCATATATATATGTACTCATGTGGCCGAATATACATACTCCCATATAATATCAAGTACTCACTTTAAGTATATTGCCGAATATACTTAATCATACACACACCTAACCAAAATAATTTCTAAAATCTTTATATCATTTATAATACATCTAATTATCCTTTTTCACAT
Source organism: Gossypium hirsutum (assembly GCF_007990345.1). Lineage (NCBI taxonomy): Eukaryota > Viridiplantae > Streptophyta > Magnoliopsida > Malvales > Malvaceae > Gossypium > Gossypium hirsutum. Next base: position 35,863,086 of record NC_053433.1, read on the forward strand.
TATCAACTCAAATCACATACATTATTTACTATAACATCTTTACATTCGGCATTGGTGTCAACCATAGTAGCCGATTCTTCCTACTTTGTACCCATGCATCTATTAATCCTTAGTTGGTTCAAGCACTTCACACACTAGGATTCATCAAATTTTTAACAAGAAATAAAATCTCTAATCCTCAAACTACCATGGCCGAACCTTCATGGAGTTGCTAAGACTCCTCATTTCTACTTCTCACACACTCTCACATCCAAACCCTTTTATTAAACACCCAAAGTCAACCATCTCCTTACCTCATCGCCAAAGACATCAAAATACCAACCAAGAACGTAACATTCATGGCCGAATGTCATCTCCATCATTTAACAAAGTTTGAACCATGGCTAGGTAGATTTTGAACTTACAACTTAAAATATACATGAATCTCAAAGAATAACATTAAACATACCTCAATCTAGTTACATGCATGGCCAAACTTCCTCCTAATCCTCTTCCTTAGGATTTTCGGTCAAAAGAGGTTGAAAAAGGATGAACAAAACCTTTCTTTTCCTTCCTTTAGCTCACGGCAATGGGGTGTATGCATGAGACCATTATTTTTTTTCTTTTTTTTTCATCACCCTTCCTTTCATTATTTAATTATCATGCTTATTATTTTATTTTCCTTACCATACATCACTAACACAACATGTTGGTGACATATTTCCACCCATAGCATGGCCGGCCACTACATATTAGGGAGGGGGAATTTGACATGCAAGTCCCCTTTTTCTTCCACATGCACTAATAGGTCCTCATGCATTGACCTATCACATTTTAAAATTTTCTCATATAAGTCCTATTGACTAAATTCACATGCAATCGACTAAATCGAAGCTTGAAATTTTCACACATTCATGATTACATATTCTAGACAGTAAACATCACATTCAAACCTTTCGGTGACTCGGTTTAGCGGTCCCGAAACCACTTCCCGACTAGGGTCAATTTTGGGCTGTCACAGAACCAATCATTCATCACGCTATAAAAAGCTTGTCTAGCTTCATCATTCGGATTACTAGCAATAGGTTGAGAGTCCGCCGGCGCTGTCCCTTGTGCGGGAGCGGGCGCTACACTCTCAAGATCATCAGCTACCGCTCGGTTGGGATCAAGATCCATTACTATAAATAAACACATTTTCAATTATCAGAAATCACCACACTATCAAATAATCACATAATGGCATGTATAGCTAGACCCAAACGTATTACGGTAGTCCTAGAATCGACTAAACCGTAGCTCTGATACCAATAAAATTGTAACACCCTGTACCCGAGACCGTTGTCGGAGTCGAACACGAGGTATTTACGGACTTATTTCATTGTAAAATACAGTTCATTTAAAATTTCCAGACAAGCTGGCTAACTGCGCCACTGTCACCTTAAAAATCATATCTCGAGTTCCAAAACTCGAAAACCAGTTCCGTAAATTTTTCCTGAAAGTATACTCATATGTCCATATACAATTTTTTCTAGAATTTTTGGTTGGGCCAATTAGTACAGTTTATTAGTTAAAGTCTCCCCTATTACAGGGTTCGACTACTCTGACCTTCATGCAATACGACATAGATATCTTCCTGTACAGGGCTTCAATACTTATGCCATTTGTTTCTAACAAAACTAGACTCAAAAAGGAATCTATACATATATGGAATGACTTCTAATTATCTCTGGTTAATTTATAGTGAATTTCCAAATTCAGATCAGGGGATCCAGAAATCGCTCTGGCCCTATTCCACGAAAACTTAAATATCTCTTAAAATACGACTCATATGATCGTTTCGTTTCCTCCATATGAAATTATATTCATCAAGGTTCGATTACATAATTTATTCACTATTTAATTCCATTCATACTATTTTTAGTGATTTTTCAAATCCACACCACTACTGCTGTCAGCATTTGTTTTTAAGGTAAACTTTACCTATTTCATGGTTTTCCATGAATCAACTAGAACTTGTCAGACAAAGCACCAAAATGATCATGATTAACCATTCCAATGGCTAATCATTACCAAACATTTCCATACCTCTCAATGAACAACATACAAAACGATTATAATGCTATGCTCAAAGTATATATATATAAGCCATTTTCGCATGGCTATCCAAATTTATACAAAACCAAAGGGTACATGACCAACAACAAAAAGGGTAGTCCTATACATGCCATTTTCAGAGTTCAACCAAAAGTGTACCAAAAGGGCTTTGATAGTGTGGACGACTTCGACTTCGACAATCCCGAGTCCGATAGCTGACGATCCAAAATCTATAAAACAGAGAATCAAAGAAACGTTGTAAGCATTTAATGCTTAGTATTTTGTGCAATGAAATTAGGCACAATTGAAGTATAGCATTCATATGACTAAACGGATAATTTCATATGCACATACTCTCACAATCATACCTACTTCACATTTCCAATCCTTATATTCATACATAGGGAATCAACTTGACTAAAAGCCGGAAGCTTGTTAATCGATTGAGCGAATACTATTTAGAAGGAATCAATTATTTCAATGCATATACGAAACATACCTCATCGTTGGGATTTTATGAGCGTATTAATTGAAATTATTACAGCAAGATCGCTCATTCCCAAACCAAGTACCTTCGGGATTTAACCGGATATAGCTACTCGCTCGAATGCCTTCGGGACTTAGCCTGGATATAGTAGTTCGCACAAATGCCTTCGGGACTTAGCCCGGATATAGTAACTCGCACAAATACCTTAGGGACTTAGCCCGGAATTAGTAACTCGCAACAATGCCTTCGGGACTTAGCCCGGAATTAGTCACTAGCACAAATGCCTTCGGGACTTAGCCCGGTTATCGTCCGAATATTCATGCACATATCAGTAAATCATGACACATCTTTATTTCATTTTCATAACTAGAATTCAAACACAAGTCAATTATTAAGCATTCCCATTTTCGGCTCAATAGCCACATACAAACAGCATGATTTGGTTTGCTTTGTGACATGATCTCTATGCACATACGGCTACCCATCATACGTATAGACTAATTAACTCAACATATAATTCAAGTAGAATCATTATATCACCGTATATTAGTTATGATTATACGTCATGACTTAATCAAATCGTAAACTAAGTTTCATTACTCGAAAACTTACCTCGGATGTTGTCGAACGATTTCGACAGCTATTCGATCACTTTTCCTTCCCTTTATCGGATTTAGTTCCCCTTTGCTCTTGAGCTTAGCCTAGTGAACCACCATAGCCAATTTTCTCCAAGCTCTTTTCCCTCTTTTTCTTTCTTCTATTCCGCCAAGTTCACAACATGAGAACTTTTTTTTTCTTTTTTTTTTCTTCATCATTTTCCTTTTCATTATTTATTACCATGCTCCTTATTTTATCATTTCTAACATAAACCATTAACACAACATGTTTATGACATGTTTTACCCATCACACTTTGTCCACCCTTATTGTCATGGCCGGCCACTACTAATTAAATGGGGGAAATTGACATGCAAGTCCACCCCTTTGATTACATGCACTAATAGATCCTTATAGATTAACCTATCACATTTCAAAAGTGTCACACATAAGTCCTATTAACTAAATTCACATGCAATTAACTAAATCAAAGCTTAAAACTTTCACACATTCATATTAACATATTTTAGACAATAATTATCATAGTCAAATAATTTGGTGACTCGGTTTAGCGGTCCCGAAACCGCTTTTCGACTAGCGTCACTTTAGGGCTGTCACACCTTAAGTTGCAAATCACTGTTTATTTTGCGAGCAGTGAATGTACACCTGTCCGTTTCACCCGATAATGTGTTGGTAGCAGAATTAAAGGCCAAACCATTATTGATTCATCAATTACGTGAATCCCAGAAAGTTGACGATGAATTGGTTGCTAGACGAGTTGAATGTGTTTCAAATGTGGAATCAGAGTTTAAAATTGATGATGACGATTGTTTGAGGTTCAGAAGTCGACTGTGTGTTCCAAGAAATTTAGAACTTATTTCTTTGATTTTAAGCGAGGCTCATAGTTGCCGCATGTCAATCCACCCGGGTAGTACGAAAATGTACAACGATCTGAAACGTCAGTTTTGGTGGCCTGGTATGAAACGAGACATTTCTGACTTTGTTTCGAAGTGTTTGATAAGTCAACAAGTGAGAGCAGAACATCAAGTGCCTTCAGGGTTACTTCAGCCGATTATGATACCCGAATGGAAATGGGATCGAGTCACGATGGATTTTGTATCTGGGTTGCCATTGTCGTCAAGTAAGAAAAATGCGATCTGTGTGGTTGTTGATAGACTGACAAAATCGACTCATTTTATTCCTGTACGTACGGATTATTCCCTTGACAAGCTAGTTGAAATGTATGTTTCTCAGATTGTAAGGTTACATGGAGTACCTATTTCTATTGTGTCGGATAGAGATCCGAGATTTACATCGCGATTTTGGTTAAAATTTCAAGAAGCATTGGGTACCAGGTTGCATTTTAGCATCGCTTTTCATCCCTAGACCGATGGTCAATCCGAACGGGTAATTCAGATACTCGAGGATATGTTGAGATGTTGCATCCTTGAGTTTACTGGCTCATGGGAACGGTATTTACCTTTGATTGAATTCGCTTACAGCAATAGTTTTCAATCAAGCATTAAGATGGCACCTTACGAGGCTTTGTATGGTCGTAAATGCCGTACAACATTGTTTTGGGCCGAACTTAGTGAAAGTAAAATCTTCGGGGTTGATTTGATTAGGGATGCTGAGCAGAAAGTTCAAGTAATTCGTGAAAGTTTGAAAGCCGCTTCGGATCGTCAGAAGTCGTATGCAGATTTAAAAAGAAAAGACATTGAATATCAGGTTGGAGACAAAGTGTTTCTTAAAGTCTCACCCTGGAAAAAGGTGCTGAGATTTGGCCGTAAGGGCAAATTGAGTCCGAGGTTCATCGGGCCGTATGAAATATCTGAACGAATTGGGCCAGTCGCATACCGATTAATTTTACCCCCTGAGCTTGAAAAGATTCACAACGTCTTTCATGTCTCGATGCTTCGACGATATAGGTCCAATCCATCGCACATAATTGCTCCATCTGAGATCGAGATTCAATCTAATTTGAGTTACGAAGAAGAACCGGTTCGCATTTTAGCACGTGAAGTAAAAGAATTACGAAATAAAAAATCTCTTTAGTGAAAGTAATGTGGCTTAAGCATGGGGTTGAAGAAGCTACTTGGGAGCTCGAAGAATCTATGAAAGAACATTATCCGAATTTATTCGCTAGTAAGATTTTCGGGGACGAAAATTTTTAAGTGGGGGAGAGTTGTGACAGACCTAATTTGACCCTAGTCGGAATGTGGTTTCGGGACCACAAAACCGAGTCATAAAAATTTACTTTAATTTTAATTGCATATATTTGATGTGTAATAGTGTGTGTATGAAAAATTAATGTTTTAAATTATTCTTAGGAATGTGAATTTTCTTGAAAGGGCTTAGTTGAGAAACTTAGAAAAGATGATAGGTAAATTGTAAGGATCAAATAACAACAAGGTGAGAAAACTTGGGTTTGCATGTCAAATTGCCCAAAACTCAAGTAGTGGCCGGCCAAGCAAGGATGGTTCTTCCATTAAGTTGAATTTTTAATGTAATGCTTTTATTAGTAAATGGTTAAAATAAATTAAAGAAAGGAAAGATGAATAAAATAAGAAAGCAAGAGAAAGTCTTCATCTTCTTTCTTTTTCAAGTGCTGTGAGCTAGGAGAAAGAAGGGAGAAATGTTCTAAGACATTCGGCCATCCTAAGGGGTTGATTAAGGTAGGATTCATGATAGTTTTGTTAAAATTTTTGTGAAAATCTAGTTAGTAGCCAATGTCTTATTATATCCCATATGTTAATTTTCTACCTAAATAGGTAATTAAATGGCATACGGTTAGGGAGAGGTAAATGCTAAGAGTATGGTGCTTTTGATGTAGTGAATGGAAATAGTAGAAACGTGAAAGAAAATTTAGGTAGAAATGTAGTTATATGTGGATTTATATGATATTACAAATAGATGTGAAGCTATCCTAGATTAGGAAAAATTCGGTCAACTGTTCATGAGAGGAAACTATGTCTTTAAAAGAATAAAAATGATATTATAATTGATAGTATATGTATTCGACCATCTAATTAAGTGTATAGGTGATGTTAAATCTAATTTTTGCACATTCGGCTATATAAGTATGCCCATTTGTGATATTACCTTTGATTGTATAAAATCGACTAAAATGAGTAATTAGTAAGGGTGGTTGCCTAATATACAAATATGTATATATGTATGTGTAATTGGATTATTGATAGTAAGGTGATATTATATGGTTATTAGCCGAATGGCTCAAAAGCATAAGGTAGAAAGATAAAAATTTACCATGTGTTTCTTATGATATGAAATCATTAATATCTTGATATAAATATTTAGCAAGACGGTTAAACTAGTTTAACTTATTTGATTAAGCTCAAGAAGTTAAAGGAGGGGAATCAAGCAAGGGCAAAGCAAAGAACATCGAGTAGCCGAGTTGGAACCGTTTTACCCAACACAAGGTAAGTCCTTAAGCATTTTTGTAAGGTTGTTTAGTTTGTATATAAATAATACTAGTGAATCATAAAAGAATTCCTTTTGATGAGTATTCTTTTGGAGTGATTTTCCTATTTATTAATGTGACCATATGTGCTATTTGAATTAAGTAAATTGCCTTGTCATAATGAGTTAACATATGGCACTATGTGTGCGGAATTAAGTGGCACTATGTGTGCCGATTTGGATGTTGAAGCATGAGAGAAAATCCAATGCACTGAGTGTGCGGTTTACTATGGCACTATGTGTGCGAGTGTGATGAGCACTATGTGTGCAAATTCGGTTGATAATATAAAATGTGCATGAAAGAACGAAGTGGTAGAACTAGTAACTAAAATATCGAACTTGAGACATGTGCTGAGTAGGTATAAATTTATCTAGTACATCATGATTCCATGCTTTGAGGAATCGGGTCTAAATCAATTGGGTTGTTTTGGTATTTGATTTGATTGTAGGACTTGGCATGAGATTGAATCGAAATTCTAAGAAATTATAGTATAGTTCGGTATGGTTGGAGTAACTGATTTTGCATTATTTGCTTTCTCTTATGATCTTTTATAAATGGACGGTATGTAAGGCTTATGACTTACTGAGTTATATACTCATTTGGTGTGTTTGTTTGTTACTTATTTAGGTTTCTTTGACCCATTTTGTGTGCTCGGGACCATCGTCGAAGTCATCACACCAGCTTGCAACTTTTTGGTACCCTCTTCTTAGTTGGTCTAAGAGAACATTTCGGCATGTATAGGCTATTATGTTTTGTTTGAACTTTAATATGTAAACTTTTAGCCATGCGAATATGGCTTAAATGCTAAGTTTGGATTTGGCCTTATGGGTGCTTAGTTATAAGGTTCAGTAAGTTTGGCCTTGATAATTCGGTTTTGATTGAGTAATAGTCTAAGTCTATTTGATTATTATGCCGTATGCCATGGTTGATCATTTTTGGTGTTACACTTATGATATGGTTATTGAGTAGTATGGAAATTCTTGATAATGACTAGCCATTGGGATGGCTAATCATGATCATATTTGGTGTTATGTATGTCAAATTACTAGCTAATCCATGGAAACCATGAAATAGGTAAATTTTACCATAAAATAGATTCAGACAGCAGTAGTGATGTGAATTTGGAAAATCACTAAAAATAGTAGAAATGGAATTAAATAATGAATAAATTATGGAATCGAAGTTTGATGAGTCTGTTTTCATATGGAAGAAGCAAAACAGGTATATGAGCTATTTTTTGTGAGATGTTTAAATTTTTGTGAAACAGGGCTAGAGCAATTTCTGGATCCCCTATTCTGACTTTGAAAATTCACCATAAATTTTAAAAAAAATAATTAGAAGTCATGCTTTATATGTACAGATTCGTTATTGAGTCTATTTTTATTAGAGAGAAACGGTATAGGTATTGAAGCCCTGTACATGGAGATATCTAATTCGTAATGCATAGAGGTCAGAGTAGTCGAACCCTGATACAGGGGATACTTTAACTAATAAACTGTACTAATTGGCCCAACCAAAAATTCTACAAAAATTTTTACTAGATAAATATATGAGTCTAGTTTCAGGAAAAATTTACGGAATTGGATTTCGAGCTTCGGAACTCGAGATATGATTTTTAAAGAGACTATGATGCAATTAGCCAGCTTGTCTAGAAAATTTTAAAATGAATTGTATGAGCTGTTTAAGTAATGAATTAAGCCCGTTAACACCTTGTGTTCGACTCCGGAAACGGTCTCGGGTACGGGGTGTTACAGTCCACATGAAAATAATAAGCAAATTATCAACATGATTCCATGGAAATATACTCATAATTACACTTTTACTTATTTTCTAGTCATGTTGTTTTCTCGAGTCATAGTTACTAATTTATTTATATCTGGAGCTACAAAAATCCAAATTAATATTCGTTTCACTCTCTGACAGTTCTGACCCTTCTACACTAAAAATAAATTATCTCTTCATACAAGATTTGGATAATGTTCTTGTTTGTTTATTTTGAAAATAGACTCATTAAGGATTTTAAGTATATAAATTATAACCCATAATTATTTTTTTACAATGTTTAATGATTTTCCAAAATTAGAACAGGGGATTCCGAAATTATTCTGACTCTGTCTCACAAAAATTCAAATATCTCATAATATAACATTATTTTACTTACATCATTTCCTTTATATGAAAATAGACTCAATAAGATTTAATTTCATATCTTATAAAATCTCTAATTCAATTTCTAAAATTTTTGGTGATTTTTCAAAGTTACACAACTGCTGCTTTCCAAAACTGTTTTATTACTAATTTCACTCTTACATAATTTCACTTACTCCATTCCATCTTACCGAAAGTTCGCTCAACTATCGAGCACATTGCTCATAAATTTCCACAAACATATACCTGAACTTATTCATCACATGGTCATGTTCACATGTATTTTCACTTAGTCGATTTCCCGTTGAACTCATCGGAATAATAACAGATACACAATTGCCTGCACATATTACCACCCTTGTAACCGAAGCAATTTGGTACGCATAGTAACCTGTACTTAGTACTACACATGCGACCAACAATCTGATACACATAGTAACCTGCACTTAGTACTACACACGTGACCTAACCATCTGATACACGTAGTAGCCTGCACTTAGTACTACACACGTGATTGAAGTTGTCAGGTAAGCATAGTAGCCTGCACTTAATACTACACATGTGACCTAACATCTGGTACACGTAGTAGCCTGCACTTAGTACTACACACATGACCTAAAACCATCTTAAACACATAGTATCCTACACATAGTACTACACATGTGTTCTCACAATAACGAACTATAATAACATAAAAAGAATCGATATATTATTTACATACAAACTTACCTCGAATGCGAGCACGACTATTTATTTTGATTTAGGCCATAATCTCATTCATTCCCAATCTATGCCCGAATCTCATTTTCCTTGACCTATAATATCACATTTAGCTTAAAAATTAGTCAAATTATTCATATGGGTCCAAAAATCATATTTTTACAAATTTGCATTTTGACCCCTAAACTTTCACATATTTGTACTTTTTCCCCAATGCTCGTAAAATGATTTTTATCCAATTTCCTTGTATTTTAAGCCTAGCCGAATCATTTTCATAACTATATCAGCCCCTAATTTCCACTAAATCACACTTTTATGACAAATTTTGTAACTTTTGCAAAACGATCCTTTTTGACAATTTCACCGAAAATCACTTAGTAAAAGTCATTTATTACACACCGAGCATTCATTTTCTACAATTAGACATCAAAACACATGCATTTCATCCATGGGTAAATTTTTAAAAACAAGCCCTAGCTTAAAATATGGGTAGAAATGAGTAGATTTTGTTACGAAGATTTCAAAAACGTTAAAATCATTAAAAACGGGGCTAGAACGGACTTACAATCAAGCTTGGAATCTTGAAAAACCCTAGCTATGTCTTCTCCATGCAAGTTTCAGCCATGGGGTAGAAGATGGACAAAAATTGGATTTTAATTTTGTTTTTAATTCATTTTAATTACTAGATTACCAAAATGCCCCTAACTTAAAAATATTCTATTTCACGATTTCATGTCCATTGTTTTCCAAAAAATTATCCAATGGTCTAATTACCATTTAAGGGCCTCCAATTTAAAATTTCATAACAATTAGACACCTCTAACATGTAGAACTCAACTTTTGCAGTTTTTACAATTTAGTCCTTTTGACCAAATTGAGTGCCCAAACGTCAAAATTTTCGAACGAAATTTTCATGAAATCATCACGTGAAATTGTAGACCATAAAAATATAATAAAAATTTTTACTGTGTCAAATTTGTGGTCTCGAAACCACTATTCTGACTAGGCCCTAATTCGAGATGTTACAACTCTCCTCCCTTTAGGGATTTTCGTCCCCGAAGATCTTAGAGAAGAGTGGTTTAGTAATCACATAAACACCACTATCTCATAATCATTGCTGAAGAACTTTTACTCAGGCTATGCTTAATACTTAGCTCTTTAATTTCTCATACTAAAGTCATGAACAATTCTATATTATACGACGCATCAACCGAATCTTGACTTCTATCAGAGAATTCATGTACACAAGGGTTGAACCCATACCTTTCGTAGAATATATATATATATATATGCATATCATACTTGAATCCTCTCGAATTCAAATGGCATAGCCAACCCGATCATCATGGCCTTAAGTTCTCCATCATTTATGCAGACCGATAGTTTACTAATTCAACCTCTGGTCGTCATTAAAATTCAAAGCCTCATTTAGCTTTTTCAATAATTCACGATATAAATCCCGGAACTCAATCCGATTAACAAAACTAGCATTTTAAGAAATTCAACAATCTCAAATATACTTAATCTCATAAGTCTAATGAGCGCAAATTCGGTACTTACTAACATGATTTGCAGATTCATCAATTACTTAACAACAAGTTATATGACATCTTTCTCTTTCAAAGATAGGAATAATTCTGATATGAAATCTATAATAATCTCATTCTCAGAGATCATACCATAACTATCTTATTATCCTTTAATAATTCAAGTCAGCTACACTATTTCAACTTAAGTTTTTCTATGACAGCAGATACTTTAAGCTATCACACTGCCCTTCTTGTCTTAAGACACATCACTGAAAATCAAGAAGTCTTTGCTCAATACAGAATAAACCAGTTCAAAGGCTTTGGTTAACAATATTCTCGTCTGTTCTAAACTTTACGAACATGTAATAGACCGTTCCACTTTCACAAGGCGATAACTTTATCATTCATAGCAACTTTAAATCATATCATTGTCTGCTAGGGAATATACATTTTTCATTCAAACTATCCGTATTTTACCTGTAAAATAATGAAATTTTATTCCCAGACATGAATATCTCGTTTAGTCTTTCAAACAATAACCAATACCAATTGAACCACCGAGTCGGTCTTAATCATCAATAAATGAAATTTCAAGAAATCCTCTCTTCTAATCTATAGAACGATTCAATATGTAATCATTCAGAGTTCACTTATCATACTAATCAAAAACCATTTCAAAAGCATTAACTCAAGTAACAAGGATATCTCAATTGAAGGTATCAACTTCAATTAACTTACTGGAGAAAAGAAATCCACCATACAAATTATAACTAGCAATTTCACCACTTTTGCCTTTGCCGATGTCAAATCCTTAACGAATATTTAGAGAAATCCAGATACTAGAATTACCACATTACTATGATCAAACCAGAAGAATAGTCACACTTGACATGATTATCACAACTGAAGAACACACTATACATATAAGCTGTGATTGATAAATTCTGAAATAAAGGTAACAAGAAAACCAGGATTAAGAAGTCCAAGATAGAGAAATCCAAGATAAAGAAATCCAATATACAATATCATAATGAAAGACCAGAACAAAGCTCATAAGAAAATATGGAAGATTTCGATAATTTCCCAGAGGAAAGAAGTCTAGAAGAATACATCATTCAAGCCCAACAAGGATAATGTACCTTCCCCTATATATATATATATATATATCGAATAGAATATCAATTAGAAGAAACATAATCATGGCATTATGTGCATTTTCTCATAAAATCCCAACAAACGAAATGTAATAGAATGCCAGAGGGAAAATAGAGCAATACAAAATATATACCAGTCAAACTATCAATACTTTCATCTTAGTCCAAAATTAGAAGACATTCTTGCACCATAACAATTTATATGAAAATAGATAGCCCCAGTAATACTTCCAGGAGTAAATGAACTTATAAAGTACCTCAAGAGAGATAGTTATAATCTGCTTACTATAATTACCACATTTGGATATCTTACATTTCAAGATTTATTCCTCCAACTATTTCTATTATTATAAATCCCACATTATGATTTTCATTGAAGAAGATCGATTCTGAATAAATTCCAGTTAATACGTTTCTCGACATCGCACTCTACTAGCTCTGTCTTTACTTATCAATCCAATTAATCTCTGATCATAGTTATAATCATTCTACAGCTAAACTCTTTGGTTTCATACTTGTGAGCTTATTCAACATTGATCTTATAAAATCCTTTACAAAACACCACTCTAGTAAGGGGGTGGGGTCGTAAGGTCCCTAACTCGTCTCTCATACACATATACATATAACACTATTTCATAATCATAGTAACATTTTCACAAGCATATCATCCACTTTAGGAACACTATTATTCAAGTTCGTATGACACGAACTTTTCAGTTATCTTATTTAAACAAGTATATTTATGCATGCATTCTATAGATTCTTTATAACCTTACTTATCCCATTTATCCAATCAAACAAGGCATGCACATAACATCTTATGAGGGCCAAACAAAAATGGATAAGTATGTCACAATCAAAAATTTTATCTTGCACATCATCCTATACATATCATTACCATCATATAACTCAATTCAATCAATTTTAGCACATTTACTTAAACTATACAAGTGTGCCCATTATAATTGTCCAAACAAGTGTACACGAATATTGTTCCATCAATAAGTTGGTGAGTTACCCAAATACATACATTCGCTAGAGCAAATCGATCATATATATCATAGAACTATCAACTGAACATAGATAAGCTTATCATAATGTATTCATTTATCTCATTTAAAGATATCATTGCAATCCATCAACATTCAATGTTCAACTGGGACAATGACATTTTATACGTATCATGTTATTATGAACCTTTTATTCATACCTTCATGAATTTCTATTTGTGACATTCACTTAATCAAGTAAATCAAGTGCACAACATCATATGAATATCAAACAAGTATGAGTAAGGTGTCCAATTGGAAATTAAGGACCAAATTGAATAAAGTGCAAAACTTGGATTCTAAAAGCAATTTGTATGAAATTGCTTTAGATTATTAATTAGAAGTCCTTAAAGAGCAATTTTCCCAATTTCTAAGTTTTCAGACAAAAATGGGCATTATATGGATAAAATTTGAAAGAAAGGGCTTAAGGGCATTTTGGTCATTTGGCTAATTAATTAAATAAAATGGGAAAATAAGCCAAAACTCAACTCATCTTCTCCACCTTGTTGTAGAAAATTGAAAGCCACCATAGCTAGGGTTTCTTCACTTTTCAAGCTCAATAGTAAGTGCTCCCAAGCCCCATTTTTAATGTTCTTCGTATTTTTGAAATCCTGGTAACTTATTCTCTCCATTTCTACCCATATTTAGAGCTAGGGTTCATGTATGTAAAGTGACCCATGTGTGACATGTTTATTCTTTGATGATTTATGGAGGAATATGAAAGTTGGATGTGTTTTAAACATCATTTTCCAGGTGATTTTCATGAAAAACCCATAAAAGGATCTTTTTTGCAAAATGTGTAAAATATGTGGTAGAAATGTGAAATAATGGGAAAATATGGGCTACCATAAGAGGAAAGAACATTCAGCTAGGCTTGGAAAATATATAAAATTCATGCATTTCATCATACGAGCCTAGGGACTAAATCGTAAATAATGTGAAAGGTTAGGGGCAAAATGGTCATTTTGTTCAAGAGTGAAATTTAGACTCGAAAAGAATAATGTGAGGTATTAATGATTCATTTTTATTGTTATAGACCTCGAAGAACAAATTTCGAAAGTCGATCGAGGAAAATGAAAGGTTTTAAAATAACCGAGACGCAAAACCAAAATGAATATCAGGTAAGTTCGAATAACTTTAAGTAAACTATTAATATGCCAAGTTACATGTGTTATGAATGTATGATAATTGGTTATAATGATGGCATGAAAATCCATGAAGTATTTTTATAATAATGAAATGATAATAAATGTCCCGGATGAAGTTAAAAGGGAAACTCAATGGATAAACCATGGCTTACATGACTTGAGATCCTGCATGTGTTACAAAAAAGGATTTAGCCTGGATGAGTAATTTGTTGATCTCAAATATAGGAAGGATCTAGCCCGGACGGGTGTTACTTGAGTGATCGAGCCTCTCGAAGAATATGTGTGCATTATGGATTTAGCCCGGACAGGTGATCTGACTAGGGTCTAGATATAACCTGGACTAGTAATTCAGATCTGAGCTCATTACGGGTGTTTGTCGTTGCAAGGTATTTAACCTGGACTGGTAATCCCGACATCACCCAATGAGTTTACATTGCGGGGGATTTAGCCTAGATTGGTAATCCCACCGTATGATGTGAGGTTCGTGGGAATGCATACTTAAGATGATCGCTCTTATGACTTGACGGTAAATGGATAATCCATCGAGACTTCCGAGAAACTCAACGGGATTAGCATGAGATATAAAAATGAAAATGTTGAATGATGAGCTTATCTAAGACAAGTTACATGGTGCATTGTTATGGGACTAACTTGTTGATTGAGTGCATGTGATGGGGAAACTATTTCATGCTTGTTGGTTTTATTGCCTAATATGGGTGCATGCTAATTAATCGGTAAGTTTACTTTCTAGTTATTCGGGCTTACTAAGCATGTAAATGCTTACCCCTCTCTTCTCCCTGTCTTACAAATCTCGTGGACTCGAAAAGATTAGGAGACGGTTGGAGAGTCAACACACTATCATCTTGTCTAGCTTTAGTATATAGATACTCTTATTTTGTTTAATGGCATGTATAGGCCTTTTGTTATTTTGTTATATGTGTCATTTGATAAGCCAATATAAAGGCTTATAAAAGTATAAATATTCACTTGTATATAGCCATAGAAATTGGCTCATGTTGGTGTAGGTTATGACGTACCAAATTGTGCATGTTATGTTCCAATGTTCTTGTGATGATTAAATATGGTGTATTACAATTGCTCATATGTAGTATGACCAAATTACATGAGGTGGTTAGGCCACAATTTTAGCAATGAGTTAAGATAACGAGCCAATCTTAATTGAGTCACAAGTCATGGAAATACTTAAGATAAAGGGGACAACCTAGCATGTATAAAAACCGATGAGATGAGGTTTATTTGCAATGAGGTATATTAAGGTCATTTAAGAGTATAATTAGACCATGTTAAGTGTTATTGAAAACTATAAGTGGATATGGTTATTAGAGGGTGACCTAAGGATTGGAAAATAGCCTAACAAGGTCCACACGGGTGGACACATCGGCGTGTGTCTAGGCTGTGTGTGATACATGGACCGCCCCTTAGGCGTGTAAAATGGCCGTGTGTCCCCTGGACCTAAAAATATTAAGTCAAAATGCATGGTAGTAAACACACG
Source organism: Gossypium hirsutum (assembly GCF_007990345.1). NCBI lineage: Eukaryota > Viridiplantae > Streptophyta > Magnoliopsida > Malvales > Malvaceae > Gossypium > Gossypium hirsutum. The sequence goes on from NC_053433.1 coordinate 35,878,984, forward strand.
GGTAGAGAAACGATCGTGTGTCTCAACCGTGTGGAGGGCACGACTTAGCACACGAGCGTCTGACTTGGCCTGTGCCCCTAAATGCATGGTGATGTCATCAATAGAATGGTCAAGTTTTTGGACACGGGTGACCACACGGGCGTGTCTAGGCCATGTGAAGGACACGGGGCAGGGACATGGGCGTGTGCTTGGCCGTGTGAAAACCCTTGTAGGTTCAAAATAGAAAATAAATTCAATTAATTCCACACGGGTAGGGGACATGGGCATGTCCAAAAGCACACGGGCATGTACATTGCCTCTACATAGGCGTGTGAGGCTCAACTTAGAAAAAAAAAATTTCAAGAGCTTTCACAGGTCCTCGGTTTAGTCTCGGACCTTTCTCAATGTATGTTTTGGGTCCCGTAGGCCCATAATAGGACACTAAGATGTTGTTTGATTGGGTTCAAATTGGAACAAAATTTTTTAACCCGTATTTCGTGAAAATGTTCGAGTACATGTCTGGTAATGCCTCGTACTTGATCTCAGTATCGGGTATGGGTAGGGAGTGTTACATTTAGTGATATCAGAGCTACAGTTTAGTCGGTTCTAGGACTACCGTAGAGTGTATCGAGTTTAGCTATACATTCCATTATCCGAACATGATAGTGTGATATCTCTTAACTATTTAATTGTCTTTGAATATAGTAAATGTCTTCCAATCATGCACAAGATGAGTCCGAGGGAGCCGAGAGCCATGCTCGAGCTTCCATACAATAAGCTATTTGTAGTAGTAGTAGTAGTAGTAGGCTTATGTCTGAAGGCCAAGAAGTGGCTAGAGTCGCCTTCTTTGACATGATGGATGAATGGTTTGGGGATTATTTGAGGGATTGCCCCAACATACCACGACCTACCCCTCCGCTAACCAACCTGATGTGGAAGTGCCATGAGGTATGGCACCTGTAAGAGTTGGTAAAGTCCTGGTGGACAAGCTTAGAAAGTATGGAGCTGAGGAATTTAAAGCTAAGATTGATGATGATGCTGAATGAGCCAAGTTCTAGCTCGAGAATACTACACGAGTATTGGATGAATTATCTTGCACACCCGAGGAGTGTTTAAAGTGTGTTATATCTCTCCTAAAGGATACTGCATACCACTGGTGGAAGATCATATCTTTAGTGGTACCAAAGGAAAATATTACTTGGGAATTTTTCCAAGTAGAGTTTAAGAAGAAATACATTAGTCAAAGGTTTTTAGACTCAAAACGAAAGGAGTTCCTGGAACTCAAACAAGGAAATAAGACTGTAGCGAAATATGAAAAGGAGTTTGTAAGGCTAAGTCAGTATGTGACTGAATAGGTTCAAATAGAGTCAGAAATGTGTAAACGTTTCGAGGAAGGTCTGAATGAGGAAATCAAGCTATTGATTGGGTTTCTTGAGATATGAGAGTTTGCCGCATCAGCAGACGGGCCAAGAAGGCCGAGGAAGCCAATAATGAAAGGAAACAAGCTAAGAGAGAAGCTCGAGTTGTGAACAAGAGATCCAGCAGTAAGTCGCTCTCATTTTCCACAAAGAAATCAAGGAGTCAACATGAACGCTCCACTTTATCAGTAGGATACTCAGATAGAGCGAGAGGCTCCAAACGACGTAATCAGAAGTCTTCCTCCCCTATAGTGACTAGTGTGGGAAGTGTAGATGACCAAAAGCCAAAGTGTAAAAGCTGCAATAAATTTCACTTCGGAGAGTGCTGGATGAAGAGCAGTGCGTGCTATAGATGTCGTTCTCTTGACCACTTCGTTAGAGACTACCTAGAGTGAACTGATAAAGAGGTGGAAGTAGCCCCAAAATTAAGTGCTTCTATTCCATGAGGTAGACCTCCAAGATATCCTGGAAGTGCTAGTGGCAATCAGGTTGCAGCCAAAGACACTGTAAAATTAAAAACTCAAGCCCCAGTAAGAACGTATATAATACGCGCTCGAGAGGAAGCCTCTGCCCCTGACATCATCACGGGTACTTTTTCTCTTTTTAACACTTGTGTTGTTGCCTTAATTGATCCGGGATCGACGCGTTCATACATTTGCATGAGATTTGTATCTAGTATGAATATATCCATTGAACCTACAAAATTATAATCAGAGTGTCGAACCCATTAGGTAAGTCAGTCTTGGTCTATAAAGTTTGTAAGAATTGTCCTTTGATGATTCAAGGTCACTGTTTTCTAGGTAGCCTTATGTTATTTCCATTTGATGAGTTTGATGTAATACTTGGCATGGATTGGTTAGCCCTGCATGATGTAATTGTAAATTGTGGTGGCAAGTATATTGAATTGAAGTGCCGAGATGGTAAGATGCTAAGGGTTGATTCAAGAGAGTTGGATACTCCGACAGTTACAATAGTTGCTCAAAGATATATGAGAAAAGGGTACGAAGCCTACCTTGCTTTTGTACTGAACACTAAGAAAACGAAGTTAAAGATTGAGTCCGTACCAATAGCATGTGAATATCCAGATGTGTTCCTAGAAGAATTACCTAAACTACCTCCTGATAGAGAGATAGAGTTTGGTATTGAACTAGTACCAGGAACAGCTCCTATTTCTATTGCTCCGTACAGGATGGCACCAACGAGTTGAAAGAGTTAAAAGCACAGTTGCAAGAATTGATGGATAAAGGTTTCGCAAGGCTAGCTTTTCACCTTGGGGTGCTACCGTATTGTTTGTAAAGAAGAATGATGGTTCGATGCGGCTATGCATAAATTATCGGCAACTGATCAAGGTGACTATTAAGAATAAATATCCTTTGCCAAGAATCGATGATTTGTTCAACCAATTGAGGGGAGTCACTGTGTTCTCTAAAATAGGCCTGAGATCTGGCTACTATCAGTTGCGAGTTAAGGAATTTGATGTGCCTAGAATAGCTTTTAGAATGAGGTATGGTCACTATGAATTCCTTGTCATGCCATTTGGTCTAATGAATGCACTGATCATATTTATGGACCTAATGAATAAGATATTTTGGCCATACCTGGACAAGTTCGTCGTCGTGCTCATTGACGACATTTTGATTTATTCCAAGGATGAGACAGAGCATGCAAAGCATCTGAGAACTGTGTTGCAGACTTTACGGGAAAAACAATTGTATGCTAAGTTTAGGAAAAGTGAATTTTGGCTTCAAGAAGTAGGGTTCTTGGGTCATATTATTTCGGGTGATGGCATCTGAGTTGATCCAAGTAAGATCTCTGCCATCGTTAAATGGAAACCACCTAAAAATGTAGCCGAGGTTAGAAGCTTTTTAGGCTTAGTCGGTTACTACTGAATATTTTTGAAAGGATTCTCCATGATAGCGACTCCAATGATGAGGTTACTACAGAAAGACGTGAAGTTTGAATGGACAGAAAAGTGTCAGCAGAGTTTCGAGAATTGAAGACATTGCTGACTAAAGCTCCAATTTTAGTATTGCCTGAGTCAGGAAAAGAGTTTGTGGTCTACAGCAATGCGTCCTTAAATGGACTGGGTTGTGTACTTATGCAAGATGGAAAGGTGATAGCCTATGCTTCTTGGCAATTGAAGCCACACGAGAAGAATTATCCAATGTATGACTTAGAGCTTATCGCCATTGTTTTTGCCTTGAAAATATGGAGGCATTACTTATATGGTGAGACTTGCCGTATATTCATAGACCACAAGAGTTTGAAGTATTTGATGACTCAAAAAGAATTGAATCTGAGACAGTGGATATGGTTAGAATTAATTAAAGATTACGAGTTGATCATCGATTATCACACGGGAAAGACGAATGTGGTCGCCGACACATTAAGCAGTAAATCTTTGTTTGCACTAAGGGCCATGGACGCTCGATTGGCGTATTTTAATGATGGTTCAGATTTGGCTAAGGGCTAGGTCGACATTTCTTCAGAAAATTTATGATGTTCAGACTAATGATAGTGTCCTGCAAGCTAAAAGAGCTTAATGTGAGTCAGGCAATGAATCAGATTTTGAGATTAGTCCTGATGGATGCTTGATGTTCAAAGACAGAGTTTGCATACCGAGGGACGATGAAATTATTTGAAAAATCTTGTAAGAGGCACATGATAACCGTTTGTCTATTCATCCGGGAAGTAACAAGATGTATAATGATATGAAGAAAATGTACTGGTAGGATGGCATGAAAAGAGACATCTCCGAATTTGTATCGAAATGTTTGATATATCAGCCAGTCAAATCTGAACATCAAGTACCTTATAGTTTACTACAACCTGTAATAGTCCCCGAATGGTAGTGGGACAGAATCACTATGGACTTCGTGACAGGATTACTATTGACCCCGAAAAAAAAATATGCTATATGGGTTATGGTTGATAAGTTGACAAAGTCGGCTTATTTTATTCCGGTAAGGATAGATTATTCACTAGAAAAGTTGACCAATTTGTATATATCTGAAATTGCGAGATTACATGGGGTACCATTATCGATTATTTCAGACAGAGACCTGAGGTTCACTTCAAGATTCTAGAAGAAATTACAAGAAGCCTTAGGTACTAGGTTGAGTTTTAGTACAACTTTTCACCCACAGAGTAATGGTTAGTCTGAACGGATGATTCAGATTCTTGAGGATATGTTGCGATGTTGTATCCTTGAATTTTAGGGCAATTGAGAAAGATACCTGCCATTGGTAGACTTTGCCTATAACAACAATTTTCAAAAGAGTTTGAAGATGGCGCCTTGTGAGGCCTTGTATGGCAGAAAGTGTCGAACTCTATTGTATTTGACAGAACTCAAGGAGAGTCATATTCACGGAGTTGATCAAATCAAGGAAACTGAAGAAAAGGTTAAAGTGACACGTGATTGCTTAAAAGCAGCATCGAATAGACAAAATTCATATGCTGATCTGAAAAGAAACGAGATCGAGTTCCACGTCGGAGTTAAAGTATTCTTGAAAGTATCTCCATGGAAAAACGTATTGAGATTTATCCAAAAAGGCAAATTGAGTCCGCGATTTATCGGACCATACGAGATCACTGAAAGAGTTTGACCATTAGCCTATCGCTTGGCATTGTCATCAGAACTGGAAAAGATTCATGATGTATTCCATGTATCTATGTTAAGGCGATATTGATCAAACCCCTCTCATGTGATTTTGCCGACGAAGATCAAAATTAGACCGGACATGACCTATGGTGAAGAACCGGTAAAGATTCAGGCTCGTAAAGTTAAATAGCTGAGAAATAAAGATGTGACTTTGGTAAAAGTCTTATGGCATCGACATGGTGTGAAAGAGGCTACATGAGTTCCAGAAGAAACCATGAGAAGCCAATATCCGAACTTGTTTACTAGTAAGACTTTCGAGGACGAGAGTCCCTAAAGGGGGGAGAAATGTAACATCCCAAAATAAGGCCTAGTCGGAACAATGGTTTTGGGACCACAAATATGACGTTAAAATATTTATTTTATGATTATTATGAGGTCCAGAATATGAGTATATGCATGTGTTAAATTTTCATGAAGAAATTCTATGAGTAAGGTGTTCAATTGGAAATTAAGGACCAAATTGAATAAAGTGCAAAACTTGGATTCTAAAAGCAGTTTGTATGAAATTGCTTTAGATTATTAGTTAAAAGTCCTTAAAGAGCAATTTGCCTAATTTCTAAGTTTTGGGACAAAAATGGGCATTATATAGATAAAATTTGACAAAAAGAGCTTAAGGGCATTTTGGTCATTTGGCTAATTAATGAAATAAAATGGGAAAAGAAGCCAAAGCTCAGCTCATCTTCTCCACATTGCTGTTGAAATTTGAGAGCCACCATAGCTAGGGTTTCTTCACTTTTCAAGCTCAATAATAAGTGCTCTCAAGCCCCCTTTTTAATGTTATTCGTATTTTTAAAATCCCAGTAATTTACTCTCTCCATTTCTACCCATATTTTGAGCTAGGGTTCATGTATGTAAAGAGACCCATGTGTGACATGTTTATTCTTTGATGATTTATAGAGGAATATGAAAGTTGAATATCTGTTAAACATCTTTTTCTAAGTGATTTTCATGAAAAACCCCTAAAAGGACCTTTTTGCGAAAGGTGTAAAATATGTGGTAGAAATGTGAAATAATGGAAAAATGTGGGCTGCCATAAGAGGAAAGAACATTTGGCTAGGCTTGGGAAATGTATAAAATTCATGCATTTCATCATACGAGCCTAGGGACTAAATCGTAAATAATGTGAAAGTTAGGGGCAAAATGGTCATTTTTTCTGGGGGTGAAATTTAGACTCGAAAAGAATAATGTGAGGTATTAATGATTCATTTTTATTGTTATAGACCCCGAGGAATAAATTTCAGAGATCGATCGAGGAAAACGAAAGGTTTCAGAATAACCGAGATGCAAAACCAAAACGGATATCAGGTAAGTTCGAATAACTTTAAGAAAACTATTAATATGCCTAGTTACATGTGTTATAAATGTATGATAGTTGGTTATAATGATGGCATGAAAATTCATGAAGTATGTTAATAATAATGAAATGATAATAAATGTCCCGGTTGAAGTCAAAAGGGAAACTCGATGGATAAACCATGGCTTACAGAACTTGAGATCCTGCATGTGTTGCAGAAAAGGATTTAGCCCAGACGGGTAATCCGTTGATTTCAAATATAGAAAGGATCTAAATTGGACAGGTGTTCCTTGAGTGATCGAGCCTCCCGAAAAATATATGTGCATTGTGGATTTAGCCCGGACGGGTAATTCGACTAGGGTCTGGATTTAGTCTGGACTGGTAATTCAGATCCGACCGCATTATAGGTGTTTGTCACTGCAAGGGATTTAGCCTAGACTGGTAATCCCGACATCACCCTATGATTTTACATTGCGGGGGATTTAGCCTGGACTGGTAATCCTGTCGTATGATGTGAGGTTCGCGAGAGTGCATACTGGAGATGATCGCTCTTATGACTTGACAGTAAATGGATAATCCATTGAGACTTCCAAGAAACTCAACAAGATTAACTTGAGATATAAAAATGAAAATGTTGAATGATGAGCTCATCTAAGACAAATTACATGGTGCGTTGTTATGAGACTAACTTGTTGATTGAGTGCATGTGATAGGGAAACTATTTCATGCTTGTTGGTTTTATTGCCTAATATGGGTGCATGCTAATTAATTAGTAAGTTTACTTTCTAGTTATTCGGGCTTACTAAACATGTAAATGCTTACCCCTCTCTTCTCCCTGTCTTACAGAGCTCGTTGACTCGCAAAGATTAGGAGACGGTTGGAGAGTCAACACACTATCATCTTGTCTAGCTTTGGTATATAGATACTCTTATTTTGTTCAATGGCATGTATAGGCCTTTTGTGATTTTGTTATATGTGTCATTTGATTAGCCAATATAAAAGCTTATAAAAGTATACATATTCACTTGTATATAGCCATAGAAATTGGCTCATGTTGGTGTAGGTTATGACGTACCAAATTGTGCATGTTATGTTCTAATGTTCTTGTGATGATTAAATATGGTGTATTACAATTAGTCATATGTAGCATGACCAAATTACATGGGGTGGTTGGGCCACAATTTTGGCAATGAGTTAAGATAACGAGCCAATCTTAATTGAGTCACAATTCATGGAAATCCTTAAGATAAAAGGGACAACCTAGCATGTATAAAAACTGATGAGATGACGTTTACATGCAATGAGGTATATTACGGTCATTTAAGAGTATAATTAGACCATGTTAAGTGTTATTGAAAATTATAAGTCGATGTGGTTATTAAAGGGTAACCTAAGGCTTGGAAAATAGCCTAACAAGGTCCACACGAGTGGACACACCGACGTGTGTCTAGGTCGTGTGTGACACACAGACACAACTGTATGTCTCAACCGTGTGGAGGGCACGGCCTAGCACACGAGCGTCTGTCTTGGTCGCGTGCCCCTAAATGCATGCTGACGTCATAAACAGAATGCTCGAGTTTTTAGACACGGTAGACCACATGGGCATGTCTAGGCCGTGTGAAGGACACGAGCCAGGGACACGGGTGTGTGCTTGGTCGTGTGGAAACCCTTGTAGGTTTGAAATAGAAAATAAATTCAACTAATTCAACACGGGTAGGGGACACGAGCGTGTCCCAAAGCACACGAGCGTGTCCCAAAGCACACAGGAGTGTGCATTACCTCTACACGGGCGTGGGAGGCTTAACTTAGACAATTATTTTTCAAGAACTTTCTCAGGTCCTTGGTTTAGTTTCAGACCTTTCTCAATGTATGTTTTGGGCCTCGTAGGCCCATAATAGGGACACTAAGATGTTGTTTGATTGGGATCAAATTGGAAAGAAATTTTATAACCTGTATTTCTCGAAAATGTTCTAGTACATGTCTGGTAACGCCTCGTACTTGATCCCGATCTTGGGTACAGGTAAGGGGTGCTGTAGTTGGAGAGTACCTCTGTCTAAAGAAGATGGTTCTCATTCACATCGAGAGACATCACACTATCACGGATTGGTGGCATGTATAGCTAGACTCTCATTCATGCTAGGTTAGTCTGAGAATCGACTAAAATATAGCTCTGATACCACTAAATGTAACACCCCTTCCCGTATCCGACGCCGGGATAGGGTTCGAGGCATTACCGAAATTAACATTCACAAACATTCAAAATCGAGTCACAAAATTTTGTCCAAAATTAAAACTTTTCAAACATATGCATATTGTCCCTTATACAGGCCTTCGAAGCCTAAAACGTACATCGGAGTGGTTCGGGACTAAACCCAGAACTTTAGAAAGTTTTGGGAAAACTTAGAGAAATTTTCATGAAATAGGGTCACACGCCTGTTTCCTCAGGTCGTGTAACTCTCTGTTTATGGCATCAGCAAAACAAATTTAACCACACGGCCAGGCCACACACCCGTGTGCTAGGCCGTGTCCTCCACACAGTTGAGACACATGGCCATGTCTTTGCCCGTGTGGCTAGTACTTAAGTTATTTTCCAAGCCCTTTTATTACCATTAATCCCTCACATCTTTACACACTTCAAAGATATACGTCATGGCATCATTTTAATGATTTAGCATACTTCACTAAGGTATATTCTTAACTTTAACAGGATATCATTCACTTATTACACGTACTCATATAATATCAAACCTAGACACAATAATTCTATATTCATTGACCTTGTCATTTGATGACCACTTTTACCAAACTTTCATAACCATCAATTTATCAAGTAGCTTCAATCAACATCAAGTATTCATGTTAATAAATTATCAACTTATTTCCATATTATACATTTACCAAGTGGCTATGACTATTTCGATTGGTCAAGAAGCACCCATCATACATATATGCCATAATACCAACCATACATATCCCACAAGCATAAACACATCATCGCATCACAAGCACTAGAACTTATCTTGGATAATTAGGCTTACAAGCCACAATCATTATAAGCCACATCTCATGGATATATACAATGAATCAATATAAGCCAATACATATGGATCATAACAACATCTATCATAAAACTAAGTCTGTAATGGCCTAAATTCGAGGTTATCGGAATAGTGGTTCCGTAACCGCAAATCCGATTTAAAGAGAAATTTATTTCAATATTTTTGCATGAAAATTGATATGATAGGAAAATCGCATGAAAATATTGATAAAAAAATTTTACCGATTTAGTGGTTAGTTAGAAAAAGAAATTATTGAAGAAATTGGGTAAAATAAGGTATCGGGACCTCTATCTCGTAAAACCGAGTCAAAAATAATTTTATAAATATTTATAAAATGTTAGTAATGTGGTATTAAATTTTCGTTAGGAAATTTTAATGTTAGGGTAGTCAATTAAATGAAAAGGACTAAATTGTAATAGGTGTAAAAGTTGCAAGAATGATTAAATAGCTTAAGAGTCTAATGAGAGAGGATATAAAAGGCAATTAGACCCAAAATTTATTTGGGCTGCACGGCAAGGGCATGAAATCAGCAGGAAAATTGATAAATTAAGGGAAAAATTGGAATATTGCAAAATTAACTAAATAAAGTTAGGACTAAATAGGAAATATCTAGATTTCTCTTCATTTCTCTTCAATTCCAGCAGCTAAAAACGCCATAGGAGAGTTCTCTAATCTGGTATTCCATAATTTTTTCACCAAGTGAGTTAATCATTGCCTTTTTCTTATAATTTTTGTGTTTCTAAGACTTTTACAACTAGGTCCTACTATTAAATTCATTAGTTTTTGATTTCATGGATGAAATTGAAAGTCACCATGGTTGAGTACTGTAAGTTTATGATGAAATAGAATGAAATTAAAGCTTTAATTTGTTTATGAGATGATTTTATTAGGTAATTTCAATAGAAATTTGATTTTTAGGACCTAATTTTGAAAATGTTTGGAATTAAAGTCTATTGCTGAAATTTTGATTCCTAAAGGTTGTAAAATAGTTTAAGGTTATAAAATAAAGTGTTAATTGAGAAATATCAGCTAAATTGAGAGGCTAATTGAGTAGGGACGAAATTGTTATTTATTAAAAGCTTAAGGGAAAAATGGTAATAAACAGCTTGCACTAAAACAATATTGGACAGCAGCAGTAGACTAACTTTGAAAAATCACCATAAATTGTAGGAAGCGAATTAGAAGATGAAAAAAGTATGAAATTAAATTTTATTGAGTGTAGCTTCTCATAGAAGAAACGGTGTAAGCAATGAATCTGTAAATCATGAGATATAATGAATTTTGTGATACAAGGTCAGAATGAATTCGAGTTATTGAAAAATCATAACAAATTGAATAAAAATAATTAGTGGCTTAAATTTATATGTCTAGAATCTTGAATAAGTCTATTTTTAAGAAAAATAAATGAGAATATCATCTAAATTCTGTATGAAGAGATAATTAATTTTTAGTGAAGAAGGGTCGGAACTGTTAGACAGCAGAACAGGGGTGAGTTCAAAGAATAAAATGTACTTATTGACTAAACCAAAAATCCTGATAATTTGATGGTAAGAAGATATATGAGTTTAGTTTCAGGGAAAATTAACAGATATTAATTTGGAGTTCCGTAGCTCAAGTTATAAATAATTTAGTGACTATGACTCAAATAGACAGTTTTGAATAAACTATAAATAATAATAATGAAATTATAGAAATTATTGCATATGAACATGAAATGTATTAAATTGATAATTAAATTTGTTTATTTAGATCCAAAAGATTCAAATATGAAGCTAGATCGAGGAAAGGAAAAAGTTCAGGATTAGTACATTTTTTTACACGAACAAGTATCAAGGTAAGTTCGTGTAACTTGAATTATATTCTTAAATGCTTGAAATGTATGTTATTGATGTGAATATGATTTGAATGTTCATTGTATGAAAATTAATGAAACACTGATATATTTGATAAAAAGGGGAAGAAATCCCGGTTGAATGACAGGAAATTTCGATGGATCTCTGAAAAGGAATTGACGGTAAAAAGGATCTAGCCCGGACGGGTGATCCTATCCTGATATAGCCCTCCCGAAGAATATGTGGAAAATGGATTTAGCCCGGACGGGTAATCCGAATTAGGGTCTGAATTTAGCCTGGACTGGTAATTCAGATCCAAGCTCATTAGAGTAATTGTCATTGCAGGGGATTTAGCCTGGACTCGTAATCCCGCTGTAAGGTGAGGTTCACGGGAGTGTGCTCTCTGAAATGGAAATGTGCGCACATGAATATGAATTGACGGACCCGAGAATGTTCACTAAAAGTGTACCTCTGAAAATCCATCGAAATTTCGAGAAATTCAATGGGATAAATATGGAAAAATAACAAGGAAATGGAAATCATGGTATTGATGAGCTCATCAATCATAGTATATATTATTGGTACATGGAAATTATTGTACTAACTTGAATGTTGAGTTTGTGCATGTTAGGGTAATAATGCATTGAATGGATATATGAATGTTTATTGTATTGTATTGAAAATATTAGGTAAGTATAATTATTGTTACATGAGCTTACTAAGCACAAAGTGCTTACCCTGTTTCCTTTTCCCCTGTTTTGTAGTGTTAAGAGCTCGGAGGTCGAAGACACATCACACTATCAACCTCAAGATTTCGGTATATAAAGAAACTTTATTTTGGAAATCAATGGCATGTATAAGCTAATAAAGTAAATGTTAACGTGAAATGAATGTAAAGTTAGCCATTGGTATGGTTAACAAACCTGGTTTTGGGTATATGATGACGTTATCTTATAAATATGCTAGAATTTACCTTGAAAATATATTGAATTGGTTTGGTTGATGTGGATTGTTTTTGGTTTAAAATTGCAAGGAATGTTAGATATTTATAAAGGGATTATATTGAGTTAAAAAAAATTAACTCGTAAACTCCGGTAATACCTCGTACCCTATTCCGAAAATGAATACGGGTAGGGGGTATTTCATTTGTTGGTATCAGAGCTACTATTTAGTCGGTTCTAGGACCGATGTACCAAATATGGGATTAGCTATACATGTCATTTAAATTATTATTGATAGTGTGATATCTCCTGACCATTTAAATGTGTTTTTCTTATGGTAAATGTCTACCGACTGAGCTCAATCTGAGGAAGCTGGGAGTCATGCTCCGACTTTAGTACAAAGAGAAGAAACTAGCAGTAGAAGGCCCGAGACAGAGGGTTGAGGGGAGAAGGCAAAAACAGCCTTCTTTCAAATGATTAATGAATGGTTTAGTCAATACTTAAGAACTAGCCCTATAGTGCAACAAGTTCAAGCTCCCCCTTCTGCTCCTCCACCGGTTCTCGAGATCCCACAGGGTACAAGTACTGAATCTGTCAGAAAAGGGAAAGCTCCAGTAGATAAAATTTGAAAATATGTGGTCGAAGAATTTCGAGCAGCAATTGATGATGATTCCGAACGGGCTGAATTCTGGTCAGAAAGCACTATTCGGGTTTTGGAGAAATTATCTTGTACACCAGAAGAATGTCTGAAATGTGCTGTCTCACTGCTAAAAGACACAGCTTACCATTGGTGGAATACTAAAGCTTCAGTTGTTCCGAAATAAGAAATTACATGGGAATTCTTTCAGACCGAGTTCAGAAAAAAATATATCAGCCAGAGGTTTCTTTATCAGAAGAGAAAAGAATTTCTTGAGCTGAAACAGGGTAACAGATCAGTATCTGAGTATGAAAGAGAATTTGTTCGATTGAGTAAATATGCTCGAGAATGGGTACAGTCAGAAGCTAAAATGTGCAAATGATTCGAAGAAGGGTTGAATGAAGACATTAAGCTACTGATCGAAATTCTTGAAATTCGAGAGTTTGCTACATTGGCAGAGAGAGCTTATAAAACAGAAGAATTGAACAAAGAAAAGAAACAGGCTGAGAGCGAAGCTTGAATTTTTAGTAAAAGACCGATGGGAAAATCCTAGTTTTCTGCTCCAAAGAAATTGAAGAAGTACCAGGATCATTCTACCTCAGCCACTGGGTATTCGGGTAGAGAGCGAGGTTTTCAACACACTAATCCAAGACCTTCTACTCCATCAGTTACCAGTGTTGGCAGTGTTGGTACCCCTAAGCCGAGATGTCAGTATTGTAATAAAATCCATTTTGGTGAATGTCGATTTAAGAGCGGGGCTTGTTATGATGTGGTTCTTTCGACCATTTCCTTAGAGATTGTCCAAAAAGAGGTGAAAAAGAAGTTGAGTAGATATCGAAGCTAAGTAATCCAGTTTTGAGGGGCAGACCACCTCGACCATCTGGTAATGTCAGTGGTAGCCGAGGAGCTACGAAAGATATTGCAGGCAGGTCTGGAGCACGAGCACCTGCTAAGACATATGCCATCCGTGCCAGAGAAGATGCCTCAGCACCCGATGTTATTACTGGTACATTTTCTTTACTTGATACTGATATTACTACATTAATTGATCCTGGTTCTACGCATTCATCTATATGTGTTAAACTTGCAATTGTTAAAAATTTATCTGTTGAACCTACTAAATTTGTGGTTAAAGTCTCGAACCCCCTCGGTCAATCTATTTTGGTAATTTGTAAAAATTTTCCACTGATGGTAAAAGGTTATTGTTTCCCGGCTGATTTGATGTTATTGCCATTTGATGAATTTGACGTGATATTGGGCATGGATTGGTTAACCCAGCATGATGCAGTAGTAAATTGTAGACAGAAATATATTGTCCTAAAATGTCAGAATGGTGAGTTGCTCTGGGTTAAATCTGATCAGACAGAGAGGTTATCTGATGTGATTTCAGTACTGGCAGCACAGAGGTATGTCAAAAAAGGGTATGATGCTTACTTGGCTTATGTACTCGACACCAAGGTATTTGAGTCAATGATACAGGCAGTGCCAATAGTATGTGAATTTTTCGATGTGTTTCCAGAGGAATTACTAGGGTTGCCACCAGAAAGAGAAGTGGAATTTTCTATAGATTTGATTCCGGGAACTACTCCGATCTCCATAGCTCCGTACCGAATGGCTCCTACAGAATTAAAGGAGTTAAAGACACAGTTGCAAGAACTTGTTGACAGGGGTTTTGTCCGACCGAGTCATTCACCTTAGGGTGCTCTAGTTCTATTTGTGAAAAAGAAAGACAGGTCTTTGAGATTGTGTATCAACTACCGGTAGCTTAATAAAGTAACCATAAAGAATAAGTACCCGTTACCCCGGATTGATGATTTAGTTGATCAGCTAAAAGGTGCTACTGTGTTTTCAAAGATTGATCTTCGATCATTATCAGCTACGGGTAAAGGAGTCAGATGTGCCAAAAACAGCCTTTAGAACTAGGTACGGGCATTATGAGTTTCTAGTTATGCCATTTGGGCTAACTAATGCACCTGCAGTATTCATAGATTTGATGAACTGGATATTCAGACCGTACTTAGACAGATTTGTGGTAGTATTCATTGATGATATTTTGGTTTATTCTCGGGATGAAGAAGAACATGCAGAACATTTGAGAATTGTGTTGCAAATTCTGTGAGAGAAGCAGTTATATGCTAAATTTAGTAAATGTGAATTTTGGCTTCGAGAAGTGGGTTTTCTAGGACATATTGTATCTGCTGAAGGCATTAGGGTAGATCCAAGTAAAATTTTAGCTATTGTCAATTGGAATCAACCGAAGAATGTATCTGAAGTTAGAAGTTTCTTTGGTTTAGCTGGTTATTATCGGATATTTGTATAGGGATTCTCTATGATAGCTTCTCCAATAACTCGATTATTGCAGAAAGATGTAAAGTTCGAGTAGACTGATGAATGTCAGCAAAGTTTCAACTGATTGAAAGATATACTAATGAAAGCACTTGTATTAGTGCAGCCTGAACCGGGTAAGGAATTTGTTATTTACAGTGATGCCTCATTAAATGGTTTAGGTTGTGTCTTGATGCAAGAAGGTAAAGTAATAGCCTATGCTTCAAGACAACTTAAACCACATGAAAGAAATTACCCAGTACATGATCTTGAATTAGCTGCTATTGTATTTGCGCTGAAGATATGGTGGAATTACTTGTACGGTGAGAAATGTCATATTTATACTGATCATAAAAGCTTGAAATATTTGATGACATAGAAAGATTTGAATTTGAGATAGCGCAGGTGGCTTGAACTATTAAAGGACTATGATTTGATTATTGATTACCATCCGGGTAAGGCTAATGTTGTAGCTGATACTTTGAGTTGAAAATCTCTGTTTGCTTTACGAGCTATGAATACCCAGTTATCATTGATTGATGATGGTTCAATCATAGCTGAATTGAGAGCTAAACCGACATTTTTACAGCAAATATGTAAAGCTCAGAAGAATGATGAGAAGTTACAGGTTAAACGGGTACAGTGTGAGTCAGGTAATAATTCTGAATTTCAGAGTGGTTCTGATGGTTGTTTATTGTTTAGAGGTAGGGTATGTGTACCTCAAAATTCAGAGCTCATACAGAAGATTCTACGCGAGGCTTACAACGGTACTATGTCTGTATATCCAGGGAGTAATAAAATGTATAATGATCTGAAAAAGATGTACTGGTGGTCGAGAATGAAATATGATATCTCTGAGTTTGTATCAAGGTGTTTAATATGTCAGCAAGTTAAAGCTGAACATCAGGTACCTTCGGGGTTACTTTAGCCAATTACTATACCGGAATGGAAATGGGAAAGAATCACTATGGATTTTGTATCGGGGTTACCTTTGTCTCTGAGGAAAAAAGATGCTATTTGGGTGATTGTTGACCGATTGAAAAAGTCAGCGCACTTTATTTTGGTACGAATGGATTATTCTTTAGATAAACTGCTGAACTATATATATCTGAGATTGTCAGGCTACATGGAGTGCCTGTCTTCATTATATCAGATAGAGATCCCCGATTTATGTCTCGTTTCTAGGACAAATTGCAAGAAGCCTTAGGTACTCAGTTGTATTTCAGCACTGCATTTCATCCTCAGACAGATGGTCAATCTGAGCGTGTAATTCAAGTATTGGGAGATATGCTTCGATGTTGTATACTAGAGTTTGAAGGTAATTGGGAGAGGTATCTTCCTTTCATTGAATTTGCTTACAATAATAGTTATCAGTCCAGTATTAAAATGACTCCGTATGAAGCTTTGTATGGTAGAAAATGTAAAACACCGTTATATTGGACAAAACTCAGTGAAAGGAAGATACATGGGGTTGACTTGATCCGGGAAACAGAAGAAAAAGTAAAGGTTATTCAGGATAGTCTAAAAGCAGCTACCGATCGTCAAAAATCATATGCCGACCTTAAACGAAAAGAGATTGAATTTCAAGTCGGTGACAAGGTATTCCTGAAAGTGTCCTCTTGGAAGAAAGTCCTCCGATTCGGTCAAAAGGGTAAATTGAGTCCAAGATTTATCGGTCCATATGAAATCATAGAAAGAATTGGACTAGTCACTTATCGATTGGCATGACCACCGGAACTTGATAGAATCCATAATGTTTTTCATGTATCTATGTTACGACGATATCGATCAGACCCTTCACATGTTATTTCTCCGACAAAAGTGGAGATTCAACCGGATATGATTTACAGTGAAGAACCGGTCAAGATATTGGCACAGGAGACAAAAGAGCTTAGAAATAAAAAGATAAATTTGGTGAAAGTATTGTGCCAAAAGCACGGGATTGAGGAAGCGACATGGGAACCGGAGGAGGCAATGAGGAAACATTACCCAAACCTCTTTACTGGTAAGACTTTCGAGGACGAAAATCCTAAAAGGGGGGAGAGTTGTAATGGCCTAAATTCAAGGTTATCGGAATAGTGGTTTCGTAACCACAAATCAGATTTAAAGAGAAATTTATTTCAATATATTTGCATGAAAATTGATATGATAGGAAAATCGTATGAAAATATTGATAAAATTTTTTTACCGATTTAGTGGTTACTTAGAAAAAGAAATTATTGAAGAAATTGGGTAAAATAAGGTATCGGGACCTCTATCTCGTAAGACTGAGTCAAAAATAATTTTATAAATATTTATAAAATGTTAGTAATGTGGTATTAAAATTTCGATAGGAAATTTTAATGTTTGGGTAGTCAATTAAATGAAAAGGACTAAATTGTAATAGGTGTAAAAGTTGCTAGAATGATTAAATAGCTTAAGAGTCTAATCAGAGAGGATTTAAAAGGCAATTAGACCCAAAATTTATTTGGGCTGCACGGCAAGGGCATGAAATTAGCTGGAAAATTGATAAATTAAGGGCAAAATTAGAATATTGCAAAATTAACTAAATAAAGCTAGGACTAAATAGGAAATATCTAGATTTCTCTTCATTTCTCTTCAATTCCAGCAGCTAAAAACACCATAGGAGGGTTCTCTAAGCTAGTATTCCATAAGTTTTTCACCAAGTGAGTTAATCCTTGCCTTTTTCTTGTAATTTTTGTGTTTCTAAGACTTTTACAACTAGGTCCTACTATTAAATTCATTAGTTTTTTATTTCATGGATGAAATTGAAAGTCACCATGGTTGAGTGCTGTAAGTTTATGATGAAATAGAATGAAATTAAAGCTTTAATTTGTTTATGAGATGATTTTATTAGGTAATTTCAATAGAAATTTGATTTTTAGGACCTAACTTTGAAAATGTTTGGAATTAAAGTCTATTGCTAACATTTTGATTCCTAAAGGTTGTAAACTAGTTTAAGGTGATAGAATAAAGTGTTAATTGAGAAAAATCAGCCCAATTGAGAGGCTAATTGAGCAGGGATGAAATTGTTATTTATTAAAAGCTTAAGCGAAAAATGGTAATAAACAGCTTGCACTAAAACAATATTAGGCAGCAGCAGTAGACTAAATTTGAAAAATCACCATAAATTGTAGGAATTGAATTAGAAGATGAAAAAAATATGAAATTAAATATGATTTAGTGTAGTTTCTCATAGAAGAAACTGTGTAAGCAATGGATCTATAAATCATGAGATATAATGAATTTTGTGATACAAGGTCAGAATGAATTCGAGTTCCCCTTTTTTGACTTTGAAAAATCATAAAAAATTGAATAAAAATAATTAGGGGCTTATATTTATATGTATAGAATCCTGAATATGTCTATTTTCAAGATAAATAAACGAGAATATCATCTAAATTCTGTATGAAGAGATAATTAATTTTTAGTGAAGAAGGGTCAGAACTGTCAGACAGCAGAACAGGGGTGAGTTCAAAGAATAAACTATACTTATTAACTAAACCAAAAATCCTGATAATTTTATGGTAAGAATATATATGAGTCTAGTTTCAGTTAAAATTAATAGATATTAATTTGGAGTTTCGTAGCTCAAGTTATAAATAATTTAGTGACTATGACTCAAATAGACAATTTTGAATAAACTATAAATAATAATAATGAAATTATAGAAATTGTTGCATATGAACATGAAATGTATTAAATTGATAATTAAATTTATTTATTTAGAACCAAAAGATTCAAATACGAAGCTAGATCGAGGAAAGGAAAAAGTTCAAGATTAGTAGATTTTTGTACACGAACAAGTATTAAGGTAAGCTCGTGTAACTTGAATTATATTCTTAAATGCTTGAAATGTATGTTATTGATGTGAATATGATTTGAATGTTCATTGTATGAAAATTAATGAAACACTGATATATTTGATAAAAAGGGGAAGAAATCCCGGTTGAATGAAAGGAAATTTCGATGGATCTCTGAAAAGTAATTGACGGTAAAAAGGATCTAGCCCGGACGGGTGATCCTATCCTGATATAGCCCTCCCGAAGAATATGTGGAAAATGGATTTAGCCCAGACGGGTAATCTGAATTAGGGTCTGAATTTAGCTTGGACTGGTAATTCAGATCTAAGCTCATTAGAGTAATTGTCGTTGCAGGGGATTTAGCCTGGACTGGTAATCCTGACAATACTCTATGAGTTTATGTTATAGGGGATTTAGCCTGGACTGGTAATCCCACTGTAAGGATGAGGTTCGCGGGAGTGTGCTCTCTGAAATGGAAATGTGCGCACATGAATATGAATTGATGGACCCGGGAATGTACACTAAAAGTGTACCTCTAAAAATCCATCGAAATTCTGAGAAATTCAACGGGATAAATATGGAAAAATAACAAGGAAATGGAAATCATGGTATTGATGGGCTCATCAATCATAGTATATATTATTGGTACATGGAAATTATTGTACTAATTTGAATGCTGAGTTTGTGCATGTTAGGGTAATAATGCATTAAATGGATATATAAATGTTTATTGTATTGTATTGAAAATATTAGGTAAGTATAATTTTTTTTACACGAGCTTACTAAGCACAAAGTGCTTACCTTGTTTCCTTTTTCCCTGTTTTGTGGTGTTAAGAGCTCGAAGGTCGGATTTGGTCGGAGACACATCACACTATCAAACTCAGGATTTCGGTATATAAAGAAACTTTATTTTGGAAATCAATGACATGTATAAGCTAATAAAGTAAATGTTAACGTGAAATGAATGTAAAGTTAGCCATTGGTATGGTTAACAAACCTGCTTTTGGGTATATGATGACATTATCTTATAAATATGCATGAATTTATCTTGAAAATATGTTGAATTGGTTTGCTTGATGTAGATTGTTTTTGGTTTAAAATTGTAGGGAATGTTAGAAATTTATAAAAGGGATTATATTGAGTTAAAAAAAAATTTAACTCGTAAACTCCGGTAATACCTCGTACCCTATTTCGGCAATGAATACGGGTAGGGGGTATTACAAAGTCCCTATACATGTCACTCACTTGAATACATTAAGATTCATCAATACTCCAAAGGAGGTAGCTTGGTAGTGTAAGGTTGCCTCTGATGATCTCCAACCCCAAGCTGACCTTTCAACACTAAAGAAATGGAAAGGAGGGAGTAAGCTTAAGGCTTAGTAAGTCCATATGAAAATAATAAGCAAATTATCAACATGATTCCATGGAAATATACTTATAATTACACTTTTACTTATTTTCTAGTCATGTTGTTTTCTCGAGTCATAGTTACTAATTTATTTATATCTGGAGCTACGGAACTCCAAATTAAGATCCGTAAAATTTCCCTGAAATTGACCTCATATATATTCTTACCATAAAATTTCCAGAAAATTTGGTCTAGCCAATAAATAAATTTTATTCTTTAAAGTCACCTCTATTTTGTTGTCTCATAGTTCCGACCCCTCTACACTAAAAATTAATTATCTCTTCGTGAAAGATTTGGATAATGTTCCTGCTTGTTTCTTTCAAAAATATACTCATTAAGGATTTTAAGCAAATTATAACTCATAATTATTTTTTTACAATTTTTAATGATTTTCTAAAATCAGAATAGGGGATTCCAAAATCATTCTGACTCTGTCTCACAAAAATTCAAATATCTCATAATATGAAATTATTTTTCTTACATCGTTTCCTTTATATGAATATAGACTCAATAATATTTAATTTCATATCTTATTCAATCTCTAATTAAATTTATATGATTTTTGGTTATTTTTCAAATTTACATAGCTGCTGTTGTCCAAAATTGTTTTATTACAAATTTCACTCTTACATAATTTCACTTACTCCATTCCATCTTACCGAAAGTTCCCTCAGCTAGCGAGAAAATTGCTCATAAATTTCCACAAACATATACCTGCACTTATTCATCACATGGTCATGTTCACATGTATTTTAACTTAGTTGACTTCCCGTTGAACTCATCGGAATAATAATAGATACACGGTTGCCTGCACATATTACCACCCTTGTAACCGAAGCTATCTGGTACGCATAGTATCCTGCACTTAGTACTACACATGTGACCAACAATCCAGTACACGTAGTAACAAGCACTTAGTACTACACACGTGACCTAACCATCTGATACATGTAGTAGCCTGCACTTAATACTACACACGTGATTGAAATTGTTGGGTACACATAGTAGCCTGCACTTAGTACTACACATGCAACCTAACTATCTGGTACACCTAGTAGCTTGCACATAGTACTATACATGTGTTCTCACAATTGATTATTCATATCATTTCTATGCCGAAGGTTCAACCGGGAAATTCCTCACTTTTCAACATTTAACAAACTCATTCATAGTCTATTTCGATTCGTAATTTACATCAAATGATTATTCTATAGGTAGCCACATCTCATATAATAACGAAATATAATAACATAAAAAGAATCGATATATTATTTACATACAAACTTACCTCGAATGCGAGCACGACTATTTATTCCGATTTAGTCCATAATCTCATTCATTTCCAATCTATGCCTGAATCTCATTTCCTCGATCTACAATATCACATTTAGCTTAATAATTAGTCACATTATTCATATGGGTCCAAAAATCATATTTTTACAAATTTGCATTTTGACCCCTAAACTTTCACATATTTGTACTATAACAGCCCCTATTTTCAACTAAATCACACTTTTATGACAAATTTTGTAACTTTTGCAAAACGATCCCTTTTTGACAATTTCACCAAAAATCACTTAGTAAAAGTCGTTTATTACACACGAGCATTCATTTTCTACCATTAGACATCAAAAACATGTATGTCATCCATGGGTAAATTTTTAAACACAAACTCTAGCTCAAAATATGGGTAGAAATGAGTAGATTTTGTTACGAGGATTTCAAAAACGTAAAAATCATTAAAAACGGGGCTAGAGCAGACTTACAATCTAGCTTGGAAGCTTGAAAAACCCTAGCTATGTATTCCCCATGCAATTTTTGGCCATGAGGTAGAATATGGACAAAATTGGCTTTTAATTTTGTTTTTAATTCATTTTAATTACTAGATTACCAAAATGCCCTAACTTAAAAATATTCTATTTCACCCATTTCATGTCCATTTTTGTCCAAAAAATTATCCAATGGTCTAATTACCATTTAAGGGCCTCCAATTTGAAATTTCATAACAATTAGACACCTCTAAAATGTAGAACTCAGCTTTTGCACTTTTTACAATTTAGTCCTTTTGACCATATTGAGTGCCCAAATGTCAAAATATTTGAACGAAATTCTCACGAAATCATCTCGTGAAATTGTAGACTATAAAAATATAATAAAAACAAATTTTACTATGTCAAATTTGTGGTCCCGAAACCACTATTTTGACTAGGCTCTAATTCGGGATGTTACAGGGATATTGAATCATGATCTATGAAAATGATAATGAAATAAATGATGTGCATATGAAAATCTACATACATTGTGTTTGAATTCATATGTATCATGGATGAACTTACTAACTTGTGAGTTTGATTATGCGTGTATAGGTTTTTACTAAGCTTATGGTCTTAGTAATGATAATATGCTTATTCTATAAATTGTGCTAATGAAATGGTAAATTATGTTTGAGTTTGTATGAGCTTACTAAGCACTAGTTGCTTACATAGTTATTTTCCTTTGCTTTTTTTAGATTATCAAAAGTTTGACCGATTGGAAGCTTTTTGGGGATCAAACACACTATCTAATAACCATTTCGGTATTTTTTTTTGTGTATTTTGGCCAATGTTATAGATGGCATGTATAGGATCTTATATATGGTATTTCTTGAATGTGTAATGGTTGGTTTGGTACGAAGATGCTTTTGAAGTTTATTTTTATTTTGATAAGCTTTGGAAACTTGTCAAGTTAGATCACTTTGGCCATTCTTAAGTGTTTGTATATAAGACTCTTTTGGTATGTTTGTGATGGCATGTAAATGGTCATATGTAATGTTATTTGGTAGTTAAGGAATTTGGTTTCGTGCTTGGAATATGGCAATATTGTCTTGTTTTAGTTAATGATGCTTTGGTATAAATGTGGTGTTCTTGAATGGCATATTGGTTAGATGAAATAGGATGTTTAATTAGGTGTGTTTGAATGATGTTTAAATCTCTTGAATGTGTGCACAAATGGGATGAATGATTGCGTGTATTTTGGACTTGAAATGGCTTATTTTAGGGTCAAATTATGGATCACACGGCCTGGGACACGAGTCGTCACATGGCCATGTGACACACAAAGCCTGGGACACTGGTTGTCACACAGCTGTGTGACACACATGGCTTGGCGACACAACTGTGTGCCATTTATAAATTCTTAATGTATTAAGTCAGTGAGTTACACAGCCTAACACACGACCATGTGTCGTAAGTCAAAGAGTTACACTATCTGGCACACGGCCTGCGACACGACTGTGTGACCCAACTCAGTGAGCTACACAGGTGGAGACATGGGGTGGGACACAGTCGTGTGCCCCATAGTTCAATTGTTACACGGCCTGGGCTATGTCACACAGCCATGTGACCACTGTTTTCAAAATTTTCAACTTTTTCCCAAATCTTCTATTTTGTTTCAAATTAGTCTCGAATTACTTCTGAGCTATTTTTAGGGCCTCGAAGGCTCGATTTGGGGACCAAATGCATATGTTTGATAAGTTTTTTTGTTGAGATTAATTTATTAAATGTTAGGATTTAAATGTTGTTTCGATTGGTCGATAATGCTCCGTAACCCTAATCCTGTGACAGAGATGAGTTAGGGGTGTTACAAGAGTGACTGACTAGCGAGTTGGGGAGTGGCGAACTAGCGGAGGTGGCAAGCTGGATGACATCCCTTCCTTGATCAGTTCAGCTTCGGGATCACCCAGGCGAACTGAATTTCAGGTTTGTGATGTATTATACAATAATGGGCAAGCTTGTGTAAAAATTTAGGCTTATATTTCGGGTTGGGTCAGGCCAAGCCGGGCTTGGGCAAGCATGAAGTGTGTTAAATAAATAATATATATTACAAATAAATTTAAAATATAAGATTTTTTTTAAAATTTATTCAAATAAAGGAATTCTAAAGAGCTTATATAAATTGTGAAGAAATTAACATTTATTGTAACACCCTTCACCCGAGTTAAACTGATAACCTAAGCAATGAATATCACATTTGGCATTAAGTCACTTAAATACCAAATATATATTTTTCTACTATGCTTAATTTTATTCTTTTAAAGCTCAATTTAGACTTCTCAAATCATTTCCGACCATATTTAATATGTTTAATCCTCAAAATATCATATTTAATCCTCAAAATGTATTAGATTAATATTTGAAATATCATATTTTCTTTTTGATTATCAAACATCAAGTAATTTCCAATCATGTCATTTAAGTACAATTTAAACACAATACAAAACACATAATGTATATGTCATTTCTAAGTCCAAATCATATACCGAAAGAAATACTTCTTGCATCTTTTATACACTTATTGTACCTACGCGTTTAAAATAAGCGTGTTAAGCTACATAATTAATTTAGTAAGTACTCAACTGAATTCAATCTTACATATATATACACACAATTTAAATAAAATTTTAATAACATTTATTCACACAGTTTCTTTCACTAATATATTTAAAATTTTAATTTATTTCCAAGACATAAAATCATTTAAAATATCTTTACAACTTACAGTTTTCACTTTAGCGTATATTATCACTAATTAACTTTTACATTCAAATATCAAAATCTTTCTCTCATTTCACAAACATAACATAAATGCTTAATTCACATGTTTACTTTTATCATTATTTTCACATATTATTACACATATACATACACCTTTACTTCCACATATCACTTTTTGTTGTCCTTAGTGAGTCTTAGAAGAGTTTAGTTATTTCAATACATTGCAAAAATCCAAGCAAAACATGTACTCCCGGTCTATAATAGAACTCTAATAAGGGGAACTCTAGAAAAATATATAGGAACTCCAATAAACACATCGCATAACTCATTTCTCTCTACCTAATCCCTTCAAACCTTCACAACACCAACTTGATTCCCATCAGAACCCCTAGCCCTCTCAACTCCAAAATAATTTAATTTTCACATATCATATATCCTCTAAGCTCACTAAGGCATTTATTCACATAACACTTTATTCATTCATTTTAAAATCATATAAATATATATATACGTTATTTTCATTTCACACATTCACATATTCTCTTTCATAGAACATACTTGACATATCACATATATCACTTTGTATCACATTACTTATTTAATTTGAATTACATAACCATATGCACTACATCATCACTTCATACATTAATTAACATGAACACTAACATATCAAATATTTACAATATTTTATAATATTTTACAATTTAGATTTTGAATCACTTTTAGATAACATTTCACTTTCATAAAGCACTTCACTTAAATAATTATTTCACTATTTTAGCACACTTAGTAATTTTTAAACATTTGAAATTGTAATATAAATTCATGAAAATTCAATATTTACTTTTATAACAATTCAATATCACTTTTCACTTCATTTAAACCTTTTATCACAATATTTCTTTCACATACCAAATTTTGCACTCTTTAAAGTTTAGTCCTCTCTATAATGATTTCATCATTCTACATCTATTCACTTATCAATCAATAACAAATCAATAAATTTCACTCTTTATAATTTAATCCCCAGTTTCATAAAATTCACTAAATTATGACTTTATCATTTCTTAAATTACTAAAATTACATATTCACTACTAAATTCAATATACATATTCAATAATCTTAATTATATCTTATTTAATTATTTCAAATTCAAATTTATGTACTCAAATATTCAAATTAAAGTAAACTAACTTGAATTCAATTAAGTACTTACCTATTTCTTCACTTGAACTCAATCTTTCTCTTCATTTTCCTATGCTTTCTTTCACTTTCTCCTTTAACTAATTGATTTCCACGGTAAAAGAAATCTCATGGAACTCTAGGATATGAAATTAGGCTATGTATTTTAAGTTATAACTCAAGGAAAAATCATGGAATTTTTTTCCTATCTTTTTCTCTCTTCCTTCTTGTAACAACTCATTTTTCAGTGGGATCGAAAATAGTGGTTTCGAAACCCCATTCTTTGATGATCAAGTTCATAAATATTATTAATTAATATTTATGATTTAATTATGGTATTATATTAAATTTTGGTATGACGAATTTGTTAATTGAATAGTTAATTTAAGTATAAGTGTTTTGATCCTAAAGTTAGTGGTGTTGGAAAATGAGGTATTGGGATCTCGTTTCCGTAAACCAAGCCTATAAATATTTGTATAGAATATATATGAATTTATTGAATAGGTGAATTGAATTTTGGATAGGTAATTTGTCAAATAAGTGACTAATTAACGTATAAGGAGTAAATTGTAAAAACTATAAAAGTTAATCACTATTGAATTTTATTAGTTATAAAGCTTAATTAGTGATTTTTTAAGGATTTATATGAAAATTAGACCAAATTTATATATGGTGTCTGGTTAATATGTATTTTAATAAAATATATGTTAATAATTAAATTTAATTTCGTAATAATAATACACTAAAACATAAAAATGGTATCATCTTCAACCATTTCTCTCCTTCACCATTTGAAATAAGAAAAATATATAGGGAATCTAGTTTTGAACACTTCCAAGCTTTCAACCCTTGCATGTAAGTAGATTCGAAGCTTTTTTTTTTGTAAATTTTATGTTTTTGAGGTCCCAAGAGCTTGATTTAGCTAGCTCGAGTACTAAATCATGAAACTATTAAAGTTTTGAAATATTAAAATTGATGGTTCTTGAATTTTTTTATGTTACTTGGTTAGATTTTAAGCTTAGTAATGAAAAAAGGACTAAATTTAAAGTGAAAATAGTTAGTTTTGAACATAAGGACTAAAATGCAATAATTTTGAATTTAGCATGAATTTTATATAATTATTGGTTTTGATGGTTTGTATAAGGATGAAATTGAGATCGATTTTCAAAATCGAAGCTCAAATTTGAAAGTTATAACACTTTTGATTTTAGGGACTAAATTGAATAAAATGTGCCACTTTAGGAAACCTTTTTAAAATGAAAATTAAATTTTCATATGCATATAATTATTTTTTATAAGGTAATTGGGATTGATAATTTGAAATTAAATTATCCTATAGATCAAGATTTGAATCGAGTCAAGGATAATCGGGGAAAAGGAAAAATTGCTAACTAGTCCCTACGATTCAACTTGTTTGTTGAATTTTATCAGGTTCATATGGTATAAATATATCTAATTCTTTTATGTACTTGAATTATAATATTTGTGTGTGTCTGTGTATAATTTGAGTTATTTACAAATTGGTACAAAAAGGTGAGATTTCGACTTAATTGTAAATATATGATTAAATGTGTAAATTGTGACCAAGTGAGCGTATTAAAGGATAGGATAAAATTGACATGTCAATAGTTTTAGTTGCATGCTTGTACAAGTTTGCACTTCGGTGCCTCTGTTTGCACTTTGTTGCCTCTATAGCACTACGGTGCTCTCCGATGTGGTGTAGTTACCCGTGTATCCAAATCTATTTATTATATTTCATTAGGCTACTAGAATGATTTTTAAATAGAGAAATTTCAGATAAATGTTATAATTTATGCACAAATGATTATGTGAACTTGGAATGATATAAATGATGTATATGTTTGATGATTCTAACAGAATGACATTGAATTGAATTGTGTTGTCAAATTAGAATGTTATACGAATCATATTTGATTATCTCATCTTATTAATCTGAAATGTGAAAACATGAAAGTTTTGTAGTTAGCTAATACATATTGTTAATTATGATTTGAGGTAAGTTTATCGTTATTTACCTATGAACTTACTAAGCATTCAAAATGCTTAAGTAGTTGTTTTACATTTTTGTAGATCGGTATTTGCGGAATTCATCAATTGGATCAGCTCAAAAATCACAATATTTCTTTATCGACATGGTAAACTTTTACTCGTTTAAGTTTGAGATTGTGGCATGTATCTAGTAGGTTATATATGAGTTAATTGTGAATGAATGGTTACTTAAACGTTGGTTGGTTTTGGATTCTGAAACTAATGTATATGCATATGTCTATATATGTTTTTGGCCATATGGTAAACTTATTTTATGTTGTGGTATGAATTGGTTATGTGTAAGACCACATAGATTGTGTTGAATGATAAGTATTTAATGGTATATTGAATGTGATAATACATAGTAAAATGGATTATTTTGGGATGATTATAAGTTAAAGATAGGTTGATTGAATTGGTATAGCTTGGATTGATTTGCAGTTGTCAAACGTGTGGAAATGCTATAATAGAAGTTTAGAAGTACTTAAATGAATGGTTTGACATGTTATCTTATTGGTTTTGTGCAGGTTACAAGTGTGCATAATGCACCATTTGAGCTAAAGGTTGGCTTGGCATGGAATAGGTACCAAATGGCCTAAAATGTACCAATACAAAGTCCATGTCGTGCCGAGACGAGAAACTCCCCACGTCGCAACGTCAGCCCAATAGTTTGTGATGTCCTGACGTCGAGTGGTCGGATGTCACAATATGACAAACTGTTTAGCAACATCATGACATAGAGAAGGCAATGTCACGACATCGACCCTAGATTTTTGAAACTTTGCAATTTGGTCATAATTCATGCTAGGGTCAACAATAGAGGTTTCATGTAACACCCTATACCCGACACAATTCGTAACACCCTAAACCTTACCCGATTCATCGGGTCTAGATTTTGAGTGTTAATACACAAAGCTTAACCATTAACGTAAACATTTTATAATTTCTCATTTCTTTAAACATGTTATTTGACATTTTAATTAGAAACTTACATTATGAAAATAAGGGAAAAATTTAAAATAATCTTATTACAACAGTCTCTATACAAATCCTTACAAAATGGAAGTTTATTTAATACAGACTCAAAAGACGTATCCTTAGACTACACCACATCTCCACTGTATGCATAATGGCCCACTCTACCACCATTTTGGTGTACTCCTGTCGTCGTCCCTCTAGGCGAAGTCTCTTCTCAAATGCCTGAAAAGCAATAAAAAATCTTGTAAGTAGAGGAGTACTTAGTGAGCTCATTATAACAATACCTTAATGGATAATTTGCAAGCTAGTATGAACTACTAGGTGCCAATTATTCTGCATAATTTATTTCAGCGGATACCACCATGGTTTACCATTATTTTATACACCAACTACCATGCTCTTGTCATACTCAATCTTCCTTAACTAACCCACTGAGGAATCCTTCCAAACATTTCATAAATCTCTTGTCCCATAATAATTTCTTAACAGAACATACCCTCAGAAACCACTTCCAACAATCCATGCCTTAACCCGTACTTTTATTGTAATAGCCCGATTTTGGGCTTAGTCAGAATAGTGGTTTCGAGACCACTAACCCGAGGTCAGAGAAATTATTTTTGATATTATTTTATGTGTGATGGCATGTTTATAAATTTTGGTGGATTAATTTTAGAGTTGTGAGCTTAATTGCGAAAAAGGACTAAATCGCATAAAGTGCAAAAGTCCTATTTTGATAGCTAAGGGAGTTAAATTTTGTTATTATATATCAAGAAATTCAAAATCTGAACCTAGACTGGGGGAAGGCCATGCGAGTAGATTCGACTGACGAGTCGCCATATTTTGTAAGCCGAGCTAAGTTGTATGTAAATAATACAACTACTTTGTTATTATATGTGCTGAATTGATATAACATGAAATGATTGATTGTGGAAATGAGAATGCATGATGATAATTGAGATAGTAGAATTCTCGTTCGAACCATAGGGAATAAATTAGATATTCATGCCATGATGTATGGGTTATTGTGAGCTAGTGTAAGACATGTCTGGGACATGCATCGGCCACATTATGAGAGCTAGTGTAAGACCATTTCTGGGACATGGCATTGGCATTGAGACGAGAGCTAGTGTAAGAAATGTCTGGGACATGCATTGGCCTCGTAAAGTAAACCAGTGTAAGACCATGTCTGGGACATGGCATTGGCATAGATATGCGAGAGCTCATGTAAGACCATGTCTGGGACATGACATCGGCACGAATATGTGAGAGCTAGTGTAAGGTAATGTCTGGGACATGGCATCGGCACGAATATGCAGAGCTAGTGTAAGACCATGTTTGGGACATGGCATCTACCTCAATGACGATAGTCAGTGTAAGACCATGTCTGGGACATGGCATCGCATCGGCATTACACCCTATGTTTGAGGCTTAGTGAATATCTGATAATATTCCAAACGGTTCAACGATGAGAGTTATAGTTTAAGTTAACCGAGTAAAGTATAACTATGTTGTGAGTGGTACAGTTACCTATTTGAAATGTAAGAGATATGAGCTCAATATATGCTATGTGATTTGTATTGGTTAGTAATGAGTAAGTTGTGCTTATGCCTTCTTTTGTATTATGAGCATGTTGACGAATAGTAGAATTGTTGTTATATTTATTTGCATGCAACTTACTAAGATTTATGCGTACTTCTTCTCCTTTCCATTTTCTTATAGTGCCGCCTAATTAGCTCAAGGATCATCAGACGTCGGAAGCATCGATCACACTATCAACAGAAGCACTTGGTATAATTGATTTTACTATTTGAATTATGGCATGTATAGGGCTTAGACTTTTGATGTTTGTGTCATGTTAAATTGGCCAAATGTGTTGGCTTGGGATGAATACATTCATTTTGTACTAAGGCTTGGAATAGTGGCTAATGTTCATTATTGATATATGAAATGATGATATTTTCATGAATGAGATAATGCCTTGTGTGGCTAATTATACCTTGTATTCTTGAATGGATGTTGTTATATTATGTTTCAGGGTGGCAAAGGGCTTGGTAGATAGCCCTATATTGTCCACATGGGTAGACACACGGGTGTGTGTCAAGGCTGTGTGTGACACACGGTCAGCCTCATGGGCGTGTTGGCCGGCCGTGTGTCCCCTGCACACATAAAATTTGCAAGTCAATATGCATAGTAGTAAACACACGGGCAGAGACACGGCCGTATGACCCTTGAGAATTGCTGACATTAGAAACAGAATGCCCAGGTTTCTGCACACGGGCTAGGACACGAGTGTGTCATGGCCGTGTGAGAGACACGGGCCATGAACACAGGCGTGTGTCAGGCTGTGTGAAATCCCCTGTAGGTTCGAATTGGAAATTAATTCCACATGGGTAAAGGACACGGGCGTCTCCCTAAATGCTTAGGCCGTGTGAACCACATGGCCATCAGCACGACCATCTTAATATGGTCACATGGGCATGTTGCCCTTCTCACACGAGTGTGTGCCCCTGTGTCACGTGTTATTTTTCAAAGTTCTTAAAATGACCCGAATTGATCCCGAATGGTTTCAAATGAATGTTTTGAGCCTCATAGGCCCATATTAAGGAGTTTATGGTAAAGTTGGGAAAAGTTTCAAATTTGACCAATTCTTGTGACTCGGACAACGTGTGAATATATGTGTTCAAATTAGGTAACACCTCATATTCTATCCCGGCGTAGGGTACGGGTGTGAGGTGTTACACTTATTTCAAACAGTTGTTCATTGACATTTATCACAGGTGGATACATATATGTTTGGTGAATACTTATGCAGAATTTAATACTTTCAATTCATACTCACACATGCCCTAATTTAGTACCACACATATCTATACTGATAAATCACTGCATAGACCATTCTGACGAATTCTATATCATATTATATTAGAATCTCATAACTCAATATAATATTAATTCAGATTTAGAATAATTTTAGGCAATACCACTCACGTTCATATTTACATATCATTATGACATATACCCTTCTTAACATATAGATATACATCTCTTTTTCACGGAAACCCATAAGACTTATTCACTCCTAACCTAGAACGAAACAATACCTCATCTTAGCGTTACTTATTAAAAAACTAAAAGAATTTACTTATATCATACAATAGAGATAGACATTCAGATTCAACCTTTACCAAACATTCCTGACAGTTCATGGCACATAGGCATAACAGTACACATCATATAGGTAATCATACAGAGTCTCGTGTTTACTGTCCCAACAGACTTCGTAAAAGATGCCATGGGTCTTTACTTCATGGTCTTATAAAAAGATTCATGTATCACAATTTTCCATTTTGATTTACACATTATCGAAGGTTACACCATGAACATTGTAACGCCCCCTTACCCGAGACCGTCACCGGAGTCGAGCATGAGACATTACTAAACTTATTTTAGCATTTAAACAAGTTCAAACAATTCTCGTAGTAAACTGTCCATTTGTGTCACAGTCGCTAAAAAAATCATATCTCGAGTTACGAAACTCAAAATCAAATTCTGTAAAATTTCCTAAAACTAGACTCATATATCTACTTACTAATTTTTTTATAGAATTTTTGGTGGGGCCAATTAGTACAGTTTATTAGTTAAAGTCTCCCCTGTTTCAGGGTTCGGCTACTCTGACCCCTGTGCACTACGAATCAAATTTCTTCCGGTAAAGAGATCCAATACCATTTTTTTTGTTTCTCTTAAAAATAGACTCAATAAGGCATCCATACATATGAATTTTGAGTCCTAATTATTTTTACACGATTTATGATGAATTTCTAAAGTCAGAACAGGGAATCCAGAAAACGCTCTAACCCTGTTTCACCAAAACGTAAATATCTCATAAAATACAAATCTTTTACCTATTTTGTTTCTTCCATATGAAAATAGATTCATTATGCTTAAATTTCATATTTTATTCATCATCTAATACTAACTCTACTATTTTTATTGATTTTTCAAACTCACGTCACTACTGATGTGTGATTCTGTTTTATAGCCAATTTCACCATTTTATCGATTTCCATAGATTAGTTAGCACATAAAGCATACGTGTTATCAAATATAATCTCGATTAGCCACTCCAATAGCTAATCATTCTAAAACATTTCCATTCCATCCATGAGCCATGTCATAAGATTATATACACAAAATGATTATAATGCTACACATGTCATATTCCCAAAATATACAAGTCATTATACCGAAATAGTTTGTTGATACTGTGACCGCGCCTCCGACCGTTCCCGATCTCCTAGCTGGCTTGACAAAACTACAAAGAATAGAGAGGAGGGAGCAAGCATAATTGCTTAGTAAGTTCACATGTAAATAGCAAGTAACATAACCATGCAATAATACGAAATCCACATTTGCATAATATCACCAAAGCATTCATATCATATTTCTCATTCATGATCCTACCATATTATTGTTATATTGAAGTCTCAACCCGAGGGTTAAGTACATACCTGTACAAATTTTCTCATTCACCACACTTACCAACATGTTACCTTTGTTTTAGGTACTCACCTTATCCACTTAAGATTTACCCGTTGAACACATCAAACTTTGATTCGAATACACGGGTTTCATGCACATAAGTGTCATACCCGCAGCTAGACAAACTCAATAGCTTGTGGAAATTATGTAGCCAAGCTACCATGTAACCTACCCATAAGTGAACTCGGACTCAACTCAACGAGCTCGAGCGTTCGCATCCATAAGTGATCTCAGACTCAACTCAACGAGTTCAGATGCCTAGTTACATGTCATGCACTCGGACTCAACTCAACGAGCTCGGAACTCAAATATCCTAGTGACATGTCACTTGTATTCTAATCTATTCCCAAGGTTCAAACGCTTTTTCCTCAATCACACATCTTTGCCGTCCTCCACGGAATATCGAAACCGTTACTCGGTAGCAATTCATGTTTAACTCGGTAGCAATTCATATTTAACAAGTAGTACACATAATTTGCATATTAATCAATAATAACCACAAAGCATAATATTTCATGATATTAATCATCATATCATATAAATAACATTAAATTACTTAAAATGAAAATTATGTTACTACATTTACACCTGAACTTACCTCTGTAAAAAATAAAGAAATTTTGCAATTTAGTCCATAATCTTTTCCTTTCCCCAATCAAGGTCGATTCCACGTCTTTCTTGGTCTAAAATAACACATTTAGCTGATTTAATACTCACATTTATCAAAATAGTCCTTAACTCTAACTTTGGAAAAATTACGACTTTACCCCTAAATTTTTGCATATTTACACTTTTGCCCCAAAGCTCAAAAATTATTTTTTTTCCCAAAATTATTATGTTTTATGACATGCTGATCATTTTTCCCTTCTATGGCAACATCAAATTCTCACTCTAACATGTAGTTATAAACATTAGGTATTTTTACCGATTATGTCATTTTACTCGTTTTCACGTAAAATCGTTTAGCAAAAGTTGTTTAACACAATTTAAAACTTCATATTCTACCATAAAACATCAAAATAAACACATTTCACCTATGGGTATTTTTCCAAATATAAACCCTAGGTTAAATTATGTCTAGAATAAGCTAAATCAAGTTACCAGGACTCAAAAAACGTAAAGAACATTAAAAACGGGGCTTGGAATCACTTACTATGGAGCTTGGAAGCTTGAAACAAACCCTAGCTATGGAGAACCCTTGAAATTTCATCCTAATGAAGAAGATGGACATATTTTTCCATCTTTTTCCTTTTTTTAATCTTTTAATTGCCAAATGACTAAAATACACTTCATTAAAAACTTTGGTTATTTCTACCTATGTATGTCCACTTTTGTCCTTGAAAACCTAATGGTATAATTCCATTTAAGGACCTCTACTTCATTTATGCTCTTCAATTAAATCCTTTAACATCTAAAACTCATATTTATCAACTTTTGCAATTAAGTCCTAATAGGCAAATTAGACATGCAATTCATGAAATTTTCTATCGATATTCTAAGACATGCATATAATCACTCAATAAATTATAAAAATTACTCGAAATAAATTTTTCTACTTCAGAATTGTGGTTTTGAAACCACTATTCCATTTAGGCCCTAATTCTGGATATCACAACTCTCTCCCCCTTTAGGAATTTTCGTCCCCGAAAATCTTACCGGTAAACAGGTGTGGGTATTGATTTCTCATAGTTTCCTCGGGCTCCCATGTAGCCTCTTCTACTCCGTGCTTTTTCCATAATACTTTCACGAGAGCGATACTTTTATTTTTTAGTTGCTTAACTTCCTGAGTTAAAATATGAATCGGTTCTTCATTGTAAGTCATATCCGGTTGTAGCTCAATTTCCGTCGGTGAAATTACATGTGAAGGATCCAAACGATACCGACGTAACATAGATACGTTGAACACATCATGAATCCTCTCTAATTCAGGTGGTAATGCTAATCAATATGCTACCGCTCCAACTATTATAATTATCTCATACGGTCTGATAAAATGCGGACTCAATTTGCCTTTCTGACCAAATCTAAGAACTTTCTTCCATGGAGACACTTTTAAAAATACCTTATCACCGACTTGAAACTCGATTTCTTTTCTTTCCAAATCCGCATAGGATTTCTTTCTATCTGAAGCAGCTTTCAAACAATCTCGAATCACTTTCACTTTTTCTTCGGTTTCTTTAATTAAATCAACTCCGTAAATCTGATTTTCTTTGAATCAGTCCAATACAATGGCGTCCGACACTTACGACCGTACAATGCTTCATAAGGTGCCATCTTCAAACTCGTCTGATAACTATTATTATAGGCAATTTCTTCCAATGGTAAGTATCTTTCCCAACTACCTTGGAATTCCAATACACAACATCTGAGCATGTCTTCAAGAATCTGAATTACTCTTTCTGATTGTCCATTAGTCTACGGATGGAAGGCAATGCTGAAATTAAACTTCGTACCTAATGCCTCTTGCAACTTTTGCCAAAAACGCGAGGTAAACCTCGTATCTCTATCCAAAATGATCGAAAAAGGTACTCCGTGAAGTCTAACAATGTCACTGGTATATAATTTAGCCAACTTATCAAGAGAATAATCAATACTTACTGGAATAAAATGAGTTGATTTAGTCAATCTATCAACTATTACCCAAATGGCATCTTTCTTCCTTGGAGTGAATGGCAACCCTGAAAAAAAGTCCATGGTAACTCGATCCCACTTCCACTCGAGAATCATGATAGGCTGAAGTAGACCCAAAGGCACCTAGTGTTCAGCTTTTACTTGCTGACAAATCAAGCATCGCGATACAAACTCAGAAATATCTCTTTTCATTCCATTCCACCAATACATTTTTTTTCAAATCATTATACATTTTTGTACTGCCCGGATGCATTGATAAATAGCCACTGTGTGCTTCATGCAAGATCTTTTGAATCAACTTATCATTCTTCGGTACACAAATCTGATCTTTAAACATCAAGCAACCATCAGAACCGATTCTGAAATCTAATCCCATATCAGCCTCACATTGCTTTCTCTTGGCTTGCAAATCTTGGTCACTTTTCTGAGCTTCACAAATCTCTTGTAAAAACATCGGTCTTGTTCTCAACTCTGCTAAAATCGAACCATCATCAGACACAGTCAACTAAGTATTCACAACTCTCAAAGCAAAAATGACTTTCTGCTCAAAGCTTCGGCAACCACATTCGCTTTCCCTGGATGGTAGTCAATCACAAGCTCATAATCTTTCAATAATTCTAATCATCTCCGCTCTCTTAAATTCAAGTCTTTTTGTGACATCAAGTACTTGAGACTTTTGTGGTCGATATATACTCGGCACTTTTCACCATACAAATAATGTCACCAAATCTTCAAAGCAAATACTATGGCAGCTAATTCCAAATCATGAGTCGGATAATTCCTTTCGTGAGGTTTCAACTGCCTCGAAGCATAAGCCACAACTTTTCCTTCTTGCATAAGTACACATCCCAAGCCATTTAAAGAAGCATCACTATACGCCACAAATTCTTTAACTGACTCGGGTTGTACCAACATTGGTGCCTCAGTCAGTAACTTTTTCAATTTCTCAAAGCTCTGTTGACATTCTTCCATCCACTCAAATTTAACATCCTTATGGAGTAGTCTGCTCATAGGAGTAGCAATTATAGAAAATCCGTTTACAAATCATCGATAATAACCAGCTAGACCCAAGAAACTTCTAACCTCAGTTACATTCTTCAGCGGTTTCCAATCAACAATAACTGAAATTTTACTGGGATTAACCCGTATACCATCACCCAAAACTATATGACCCAATAATCTGACTTCTCGAAGCCAAAACTCACTTTTACTGAACTTAGCATACAACTGCTTATCTCTCAAAGTTTGCAAAACTATCCTCAAGTGCTCAGCATGCTCTGTCTCATCTTTTGAATAAATTAAGATATCATCAATAAATACCACAACAAACTTGTCCAAGTATGGCTGAAATATTCGATTCATTAAATCTATAAACACGGCAGGAGCATTTGTCAAATCGAATGGATAACTAAAAATTCATAATGGTCGTACCTTGTTTTAAAAGCAGTTTTAGGCACATCTGACTCTTTTACTCGCAACTGGTAGTACCCAGACCTCAAGTAAATCTTTGAGAACCATGTCACTCCTTTCAACTGATTGAATAAAGCATCAATTCTCGGAAATGAATACTTGTTCTTAACTGTCACCTTATTTAACTGCCGATAGTCTATACACAATCTCATGGAACCATCCATTTTTTTCACAAATAATACAGGAGCATCCCAAGGCGAAAAACTCGGTCTCACAAAACCTTTGTCAGTCAACTCTTGCAACTGCGACTTTAATTCTTTCAACTCTGTTGGTGCCGTTCTATATGGAGCAATCAAGACCGGAGTTGTTCCCTGTATCAACTCAATACCAAATTCCACTTCTCTAATAGGAGACAAACTCTGCAACTCTTCTGGAAATACATTCGCAAATTCACATACAATCGGCACTGATTCAATTTTCTTCTCAAATTCCTTTGTCTTCAACACATACGCCAAATAAGCTTCATAACCCTTTCTCAAATATCTCTGAGCCGACATCGAAGAAATCATACTAGGCAATGCCTCTGATTCATCTGATTCAACCCACAGAATTTTACCATTTTCACATTTTAATTCAATAACCTTTTGTTTACAATTTACTATAGCATCATGCAATGTCAACCAATCCATACCCAAAATAACATCAAATTCCTCAAACGGCAACAACATCAAGTCGACCGGAAAATAACGACCTCTAATCATCAAAGGACATTTCTTGCATACTTTATCAACTATAACACATTTGCCTAACGGGTTTGACACTTTAATCATAAATTCTGTAGACTCAACAGGTATACTCATATTAGCCACCAATTTCATGCACACATATGAATGAGTAGAACCGGGGTCAATGAAAGCAATAACATTAACATCATAAAGAGAGAAAATACCAGTGATCCCTCTAGCATCGGATTGTGGGCATCTTTCTTCTAGTCCCCCTCCTCATACATTAACAAGGGATGTTGTCCTTCAAAGAGCCAAGTCAGTTTCTAGCCGGAGCTCTAACTTTAGTTTTAAACGTTGAATCTCTGACTACGTTCTTGCTGTTTGTCTCATTCCTAGCATTTCTCGAAGATCTTCCTCTCGAAACTGCACCACTAAGTTTTGCATTCTAAAATTTTTCTTTCTCAATTCTCTCGGGACAATCTCTAATAAAATGATCTGGAGAACCACACTGATAACATTCATTAGTTCTACATGGACCAAGGTGAGTTCTACCACATCGTTGACACTCGGGTCTAACAAATCTCAAATTTCCCACACTAGCCACAGAAGTAGTCTGGGATTTAAATCTCTAACAAATCACGATTCCCATACGAATGTCCAGCCAAAACATGAGAACGAGAATACATATCTCTGGATTTTCTAGATTGCGGTGGAAATGTACTGCTCATCGGTCTTTTCTTCAAATTTCTAGTCTCAACCTCAGCCTTTCTCTTTTCTTTAATTAGTTCTTTAGCCTTGCAAGCCCGATCAACAAGTGCTACGAACTCTTTCAACTCAAGAATTCCCACAAATAGTTTAATGTCTTCACTGAGTCCGTCTTAAAATCGTCTGCACATTTTAGCCTCTGAAGGAATATATTCTCTAGCAGACTTACTCAATTGAACGAACTCCCTTTCAGACTGAGTAACTGTCATGTTGCCTTGTTTCAACTCGAGAAACTCTTTACGCTTCTGATCAACAAATCTTTCACTGATGTATTTCTTCCGAAATTCTTCTTGAAAGAACTCGCAAGTCACTTTCTCTTTTAGTACCACTGAAATCAATGTCTTCCACCAATAATAGGCTGAATCTCTCAACAAAGATATAGCACATTTCAAGCACTCTTCTGGTGTACAAGACAATTCATCAAATACCCGAATAGAATTCTCAAGCCAAAATTTTGCTTTCTCGGCATCATCATCAACATTTGCCCTGAATTCTTCAGCCCCTACTTGCGAATTCTATCAACTGGGGTTCTATGAAATTTCATCAGATCCATACCTTGAGGCATCGGGGGTACTGGTTGAGGAATTGGGGGAGGTGGGGGAGGTTGTTGAGCATTCGGGTTCGTACGAACGAACTCGGTGTACCATTTATTCATCATCTGGAGAAAGGCTTCTCAAGCCCTTTCTCCTCCTCCTTCTCCAACACTAGTAGGTCGACTTTCAGTCGGCACTGCCCCTTCAGCAGGAGCTAGCGCATTACTCTCTACATCATCAGCCACGGCTGGATCAGGATCCATTTACTATAAAAAAAATCATTTTAAAGGTCAGGAGTCGTCACACTATCACAATATATATATGGCATGTATAGCAAAACCCATACATACGCCACGTTAGTTCGAGAACTGTAGCTCTGATACCGCCAAATGTAATGCCCCCTTACCTGAGACCATCGTCGGAGTCGAGCATGAGACATTACTAAACTTATTTTTGCATTTAAACAAGTTCAAACAATTCTAGTAGTAAACTGTCCATCTGCGTCACAATCGCTAAAAAAATCATATCTCGAGTTACAAAACTCAAAATCAAATTCCAGAAATCTTCCCTAAAACTAAACTCATATATCTACTTAATAATTTTTTTCTACAATTTTTGGTAGGGCCAATTAGTACAGTTTATTAGTTAAAGTATCCCCTGTTTCAGGGTTCGGCTACTCTGACCCCTGTGCACTACGAATCAAATTTCTTCCTGTAAAGACATCCAATGATCATATCGTTTCTTTATCTTAAAAATAGACTCAATAAGGAATCTATACATATAAATTTTTAGGCCTAATTATTTTTACACAATTTATGATGAATTTCTAAAATTAGAACAGGGAATCTAGAAATTGCTCTGATGCTGTTTCACAAAAACATAAATATCTCATAAAATACAACTCTTTTACCTATTTTGTTTCTTCCACATGAAAATATATTCATTAAGATTAAATTCCATATTTTATTCATCATCTAACTCTATCTATACTATTTTTAGTGATTTTTCAAACTCACGTCACTGCTGATGTGTGATTCTGTTTTATAGCCAATTTCACCATTTTATGGATTTCCATAGATTAGTTAGCACATAAAGCATACGTATTATCAAATATAATCTTGATTAGCCACTCCAATAGCTAATCATTCTCAAACATTTCCATGCCATCTATGAGCCATATCATAAGATTATATACACAAAATGATTATAATGCTGCACATGCCATATTCCCAAAATATACAAGTCATTATACCGGAAGGAAATTATGTAGCCAAGCTACCATGCAACCCGCCCATAAGTGAACTCAGACTCAACTCAATGAGCTCGGGCATTCGCATCCATAAGTGAACTCAGACTCAACTCAACGAGTTCAGATGCCTAGTTACATGTCACGAACTCGGACTTAACTCAATGAGCTCGGAACTCAAATATCCTAGTGACATGTCACTTGTATTCTAATCTATTCCCAAGGTTCAAACGGGCTTTTTCCTCGATCACACATCTTTTCCATCTTCCACGGAATATTGAAACCGTTACTCGGTAGCAATTCATGTTTAACTCGGTAGCAATTCATATTTAACAAGTAGTACACATAATTTGCATATTAATCAATAATAACCACAAAGCATAATATTTCATGATATTAATCATCATATCATATAAATAACATTAAATTACTTAAAATGAAAATTATGTTACTACATTTACACCTGAGCTTACCTCGGTAAAAAATAAAAAAATTTTGCAATTTAGTCCACAATCTTTTCCTTTCCTCGATCAAGGTCGATTCCACGTCTTTCTTGGTCTAAAATAACACATTTAGCTGATTTAATACTCACATTTATCAAAATAGTCATTAACTCTAACTTTGGAAAAAATACGACTTTACCTCTAAACTTTTGCATATTTACACTTTTGCCCCAAAGCTCAAAAATTAATTTTTTTTCCAAAATTATTATGTTTTATGGCATGCTGATCATTTTCCCCTTCTATGGCAACATCAAATTCTCACTCTAACATGTAGTTATAAACATTAGGTATTTTTACCGATTATGTCATTTTACTCGTTTTCACGTAAAATCGTTTAGCAAAAGTTGTTTAACACAATTTAAAGCTTCATATTCTACCATAAAACATCAAAATAAACACATTTCACCTATGGGTATTTTTCCAAATATAAACCCTAGGTTAAATTATTGCTAGAATAAGCTAAATCAAGTTACCAAGACTCCAAAAACGTAAAGAACATTAAAAACGGGGCTTGGAATCACTTACCATGGAGCCTGGAAGCTTGAAACAAACCCTAGCTATGGATAACCCTTGAAATTTTGTCCTAATGAAGAAGATGGACATATTTTGCCATCTTTTTCCTTTTTTTAATCTTTTAATTACCAAATGACTAAAATACCCTTCATTAAAAACTTTGGTTATTTCTACCTATGTATGTCCACTTTTGTCCATGAAAACCTAATGGTATAATTACCTTTTAAGGACCTCTACTTCAATTATGCTCTTCAATTAAATCCTTTAACATCTAAAACTCATATTTATCATTTTTTGCAATTAAGTCCTAATAGGCAAATTAGACATGCAATTCATGAAATTTTCTATCGATATTTTAACACATGCATCTAATCACTCAATAAATTATAAAAATTAATCGAAATAAATTTTTCTACTTCAGAATTGTGGTTTCGAAACCACTATTCTGTTTAGGCCCGAATTTGGGATATCACAAACATCTATACAAACATTTCATATAATGCAATGGGTCTTAACCACATTGTCATACGTACACTCTTTCAGTCATTTCTTATCTTGCCATGGGTCTTAACCACATGATCTTTCATTCATTCATGTATCACGATCTGTCTTTCTAGTTTCTTCTTACTAGAGGCTATGCCATGAATGGTTCCAATTTATGTCAAACTATCATGGTCCTCGCCTCATGGTCTTGTACTCTTTTTAATTTGTGAAATGTCAATCCGGTTAGCATTATAACTACCCTATCAAAGGATTCACAATGGGACATTCCTTATTTCTTACTTACTCAGATGATCGTATTTCTGATTGACATCCTTTTTGCACCTTAACTATACATACACTCTTACCAATCAATATTCTTCTTAACTAGAACTTTACATATATTGTAGTAATATATACTTTATCCTTACTATGGTCTTACATTTACTGATTGTTATAATTGTCATCATCCTATATATATAATTACTTTTACTGGAAATATTTACACAAGAGAGTCAGGGTAGAGACTCACTTGATTCTCACTTACTGCAGTTCAAAACTCCAGATCCAGAGATTCATCTCGAACCAGAAGTAACCACTACTTAAAAATATAATTTCACTGTTACTACTATTGTACATAGAAATTACTTATCATATCAATCGCTGACAATCTCATGTAGAAACTTTATACTTACAAACTTACTATTCAATCACCATATATAGATTTACTCATTCAGAACTTAACATGCAGAGCTAAAATATTTACCTTGATACAAAATAACCTCTGATCATAAAAGAACCATAGCTTCTAGATCATCGATGTAAGATACATTCAGACATAAGGAAGATATTAGTAAATACTAATTAAGCAATAGGAAGAAGAAAGAAGAACCTTTTCAGAACTCATCTATCACATATAAATATGACTCCACTTACTTAATGGAATTTAACAAGTGTCATACATTTCAGAACTTGCCTTCTTAATAAGAAACTTGCAATCACAATTATCAAGCTGCGCTAACTAGTTGATTTCTAACTAAGTTACTCAGAATCTAACTAACACAATATTACATACTAACCAGGCGTACTATACCTTTGGCGGATACTCATTCCATACTTACCATTTATCAATTAACACGAACTTCTCTTTAATATAGAAAAATATCATGAAGTCAAACTCTTACTAACTCATGTGGCGATTACTATATGCCCACGCGTATACGCCAAAATAATCATTTGGGTGGATAACATTATGCCAGATAGACTATTTACTACTATATGCCCAAAACTTTAAACTCGCCAGATATGGGATGTTACACAACTGCCGGGTCCGGGTACCAAATGTCACAATTAAACCGGGTTACCTAACAAATTTCCTAACTTAATTTATTTACAACTTAACCCACACGAATTTGCAAGCACAATGTGATCCATACAACTTTTTTTTTAACTTTTTGGAAGAGAACATTACTCAGAATTTAACTTCAGTTTTATTTTTCTAATACACAATTATTAAAACACTCACAAATTTTTTGCCCTATTGGGCTTGTTTAATCATAATGACAAAAACCTAGAATTTAAAGTTTCGATTAATTTGCTCTCATTTATAATCTGAGGTGCAGCCTCTAAGGGTTCCTCCCCTATGAACTATCTCTTCGCTAAGTTGTCATTGGATGACATCTACCCTTGTTACTCCCATATTAATTACCCCACCAGAAAGTTCTGACAGACATCCTTTTTTCTTTTATAAATTCCTGGCAGACTTTATCAATCATTCAACTTTGAGGCTGACTTCCACTCTCATGTGGTCCTTTAGTATATCCACTCTTCTAGCTACCTCTTTATCATTCACCAAGTAGGACTCCAACCATGATAATCCATCTTATCATTACTTAGCCAATGTTGGTTCATCAACCCAGGTAGACACTTAACGACAGTACTATATTTACCAATACGTTAAAGGAATCTCTCATTCCTTTCAAACATAACGACATTAATACATTTCTATCAACTACACTCACTATTGAATTTTAGAGAATCCCTCATTATCCAGCTTACCCATTCCCTCAGACATGCCACAACCATTTTGTCATGCTACTTGCTG
Source organism: Gossypium hirsutum (assembly GCF_007990345.1). Classification (NCBI taxonomy): domain Eukaryota; kingdom Viridiplantae; phylum Streptophyta; class Magnoliopsida; order Malvales; family Malvaceae; genus Gossypium; species Gossypium hirsutum. The sequence goes on from NC_053433.1 coordinate 35,923,532, forward strand.
CGCGATTCTTATGGTGACTTTTCCTTTTGTACCCTGGTGGGCTTCCTGGTTCACTGTCTTAGAGGACTTCATATGCTGTCATAGCACAACTATGGTCTTATACATTATAGTCTCATGTTTACAGTCCTGGCAGACTTTTATGGTCTTACACATTATAATCTCATGTTTACTGTCCTGACAGACTTCATATGCTGCCATAGCCCAACATGGTCTTACAAATTATAATCTCATGTTTACTATGTTGGTAGAATGAAAAGAGAAATAGTTGAGTTCATAGCTAAATGCTTAACTTGTCAGCGAGTTAAGGTAGAACATCAGGTTTCCACAGGACTACTTCAGCTTATTTCTATTCCTGAGTAGAAATAAGAATGCATAATGATGGATTTCATAATGAGATACTGTTATCTTCAAGTAAGAAAAATGTTGTGCGGGTGATATTTGATTGACTTACGAAATCGACTCATTTTATTGTAGTTAAGACTGACTGGTCACTTTAAAAACTTGATGAAGTTTACATTCAAGAAATTGTGAGATTGCACGGTGTCCCTATGTCAATTATCTCTGATCGAGATCCACATTTTACTTCAAGGTTTTGGAAACAGTTGCATAAATCTCTTGGTACAAGACTCAATTTCAGCATATTTTTTCACCCACAGAAAGACGAAGAATCTAAACGTGTTATCCAAAGTTTGGAAGATATGCTTCATACTTGTGTAATCAATTTTAAATCAGGCTGGAAATGTTATTTACCTTTGGTCGAATTCGTATACAATAATAGTTTCCAATCGAGTATTCAAATGGCTCTGTAGGAAGCCTTATATGGTCGTAGGTGTTGAACATTTGTTTTCTAAATGGAATTGTGTGAAAGAACAGTTGTTGGACTGGAATTGATTCAAAAAATGAAAGATATTGTTAAGATAATCTAAGATAGATTGAAAACAACCTTCGATAGAAAAAAATCATACGTAGATTTGAAACATCGAGAGGTTGAGTTTGTTGTTAGTGACAAGGTGTTTCTTAAAGTTTTGCCCTAGAAGAAAGTTTTGAGATTTGGTCGAAAAGGGAAGCTAAGTCCTCATTTTATTGAACCATATGAGATCACTAAAAGAGTAGGACCAGTCGTGTATCAATAGGCATTACTTGCAAAATTGCAGAAAATGCATGACGTTTTCTATGTTTCGATGCTCATGAGGTATTTTTTAGATTCGTCTCACATTATTTTGACGGAAGAAATTGAAATTCAACCTGACTTGTCTTATGAAGAAGAACAGGTCAAAATTTTGGCCCGTGAGGTGAAAGAGTTGCGTAATAAACGTGTTCCATTAGTAAAAGTTCTATGGTGTAGTCATAATGTCGAGGGAGTAGCTTAGGAGCCAGAAGAGACAATGAGATCTCAATATCCCCACCTCTTTTCAGGTAAACTTCAGGGACAAATTTTATTTAGGTGGAGAATTGTAATGACCCGATAGTCAGGGGTGTCTGAAAGTGTATTTTTGAGACTCTGTTTCTTCAAACTAGACCCGTAAATATTTTATTAAATATTTACGGAGTCATATTAAGGACAAATTAAATTTTAGATATGTAATTTTTACATGAATTAGGAGCTATTAAGGAATAGGGACTAAATCGAATAAAGGTTAAAAGTTAGATTATAGATTTAAATAAATTAAAGGGACTAAAATAATAAATATACATTTATTTTTGTTTTTGTTGAAATGGGTGGCATTAATGATGAATATATATATTTATGTATGTTAATTTATTATATATATATATGTTATAATAAATAAATAAGATGAAAACTTAGTGTATGTATATATATTATGTAATAATTATAATGTAAATAAATAAATGAAATTATAATAAAAGAAATGAGAAGAAAGTGGAAAGAAATGAATTCATGCAAAAAGAAAAGAAGGAGAAGCTTACGACACTAGGGGGTTTTTAACTTCCAAGCTTAAATTGGTTAGTCAATTTAGTATTGTTTAATATTTTAGATGCTGTCATTGTTGAATAGTTTAAATACTAAGGGTTAAATTGATAGATTTTTAAGTTAGAAGTGAAAAAGGACTAAATAGTGAAGTTAATTATTGATTTGGAGAAATATGGACTAAATTATGAAAAAATAAAAATTTAGGGGTAGAATTGAGAATTGGGATTTGAATTTAGCTTAGAGTGAAATTAGTATAAAAATTTGAGGTTAAATATGGAAATTAAAATTTGTCTCGGTTTAGGGACTAAATTGAGGATTAAACAAAACATAGTAGAAAATTTTAAATTCTTGTGAACTGAGTGGTATGTTATTAATCTATTATAATTATTTTATTTCGTAAAGAAATGTCGTCTCAAAATCCTCAAGTAAGAAGGGGAAAGACAAGGTTGACGTCGAGTATCTCAAAATATACTGTTTGTGTTTTTATAATCTGAATGAGTTATAAACTACATATTGCATTGTTATGTATGGTAAGCATTTGAGGTTAGTACTCTTGTACTTTGGGATTAAATTAAATCCATAGTTGATTGGAATGAACTAATTTTGTATATTATGAAATGTGTTGCTTATGTGAATATTGAATTCAATATATGTAATAATGTATATATATATATGAGATTGGGATATGTGATGTATTGAAAACTGAAATGAACCCTATTAAATTTTTTCGGCTAAGTCGGATATAGATGGCATGCCATAGGATAGGAAGAGTTCAAGGGTTTCTTCAACCTTGAGTTGACGAGGCACTAGGTGCCAATTCGCTTCGGTTTAACCGATGAGACACTGGTGTCAACTTATATAGCGTCGGGCATAGTTATTACTTCGGATTTATCCAATTAGTCACTGGGTGCCAAACTGGTGTGTTGGTTGGATCCGTGTATCCATCTGAGCCCTAGTCGTGTTAATAGGGGAAATTAAATAATAAATTTATGTGTTTGACATTGAGATGGCAAAGTTGAGAAATGAATATGAGATGAGAATTGAAATATGAAATGGTGAAATGAGATGTGAATTTTGAAATGAGTTCAAGTATTGATCAAAAAGATGAATCGTGCCATTGCATGAGTTGAATTACCAAATGCTATACATATATGAAATACCAGTGATATGTACTTGAACATGTGGGATCTAATAGATGTAAATGAAGAATGAGTAAATTTGTATTATCGATTTGATACATATGTTTATAACATTACCTATTACATTGCTTGCATTTTTTCTACTCAAATTAAGTTTAATTTGTTCAGATTATAGAAATACCACTGAATTATACTCAGCATGCGATTTTGTTTTTCATACACAGGATAGGTACTTTTCAAACTATCGTCGATTCAACATCCAACAATGAATCTCGGACTCAAGTGTGGTGATGTTCTAAATTGTAATGGCATGTACTAGGAAGTCTTTGGTTGATAGTTGGTTTGTTAATGTGATGTTATTTTGGTTTAAAGTGAAATGTTGGTTACTTATATATATGGTTATAATTGAGGCAATGTTGGTATGATAGCTTAGCCTTATGTTTGGTATGTGTTTATCTTAAAATTTGGTAACTTAAGGAGTGAAAGTTAGTTCAATTATGGTAAATTTGGTATGAATAGAAGTTTTAAATGGTTGATGATTTGTTGATATTTTTAACATATAAAATGTGGTACCAATGAGGGTACATTGGTTAGGCATATTAAATGATGATTTTGGTATATTTTGAGCATGTTTAGTTGTGTTTTGGATAGATTAAATGGCTAATAATTGAGTTTCTCAGTGTCCAATTAATCATAATTTGGTAAACTTGAGTTTTAAGGTACATTTAGGTGCACACGGCCTGAGACACGATTTGCACACGATCATTGACACACACGGGCAACCACACAAGCGTGTGCTTAAGCATGTTGTAAAACTATATAAGTGTAGAGACACAGGCTGACACATGGTTGTGTTCTCAAGTCAGTGAGTTACACGAGCAGAGACACTGGCTGGGACATGGCTGTGTGTCCCAACTTCGAAAGTCACACAGTCTGGGGGCATTCCACATGGCCGTTTGACCCCTGTTTTTAGGTATTTTTTAAATTTGCCCTAAACTTTTAAAATTGTTTCAAATTAGCCCCTGTTTGTTCTTAGATTATTTTTAGGGTCCTGTAAACTCATATTTAGGACTACATGGGAAATTTTTTTTACTGTGATTTTGAATGAAATAACATGATTCATTATTCGATTGTATAAGACTTTAGTATGAAAGTATTAGATTGTCCTGACATGCCCCTGTATTTTATAATATAAATAGTTGTCTTGTATTTTAATTATGATTGATTAATTGATTTGATTTGTTAGTAATGTCTGTGACCCTAATCCGACGACGGAGAGGGGTTAGGGGTGTTACACAAACCTCCTTACATTCCTATTTCAGTTTGCCCATTCCTTCATTACGCCAAATTTTCCTATCTCCAACTAACTCGCTGTAACATCCTGCTCGGTGAAGCCTTAGTGTTCGAATAATGTTTATAGAAGTAAGGCATTTAGAGTAAGTTCTAAGTGGATAATGTAAGAACACAGGTACACCCCATGGCACAGCGAAAAAATTATATCTGGCGATGACATCTAGGGACCCATGTGCGAGGAATGAATCGGGGTGAGAAGGGTATGAACGATTACCTTTAATCATCTAGAAAACCAAAGATAATTTTTGTGAAACTGATACGCAATTGTATGTCAATTCGAAGTCGCTACGAAAAGTTTCAACCTCTACGTAATCCACCCGGTGTGGCAACGAATAGCAAGAACTCTCCTAAACTTTTCAGAGAAAATTAACTATATAATGGCTGCTGGACCTCACTTTTTTTATTTCAGGTATATTAGGTTTTCTTAAAAACCTTATATTTCTTAATTCGAGAATAGTTGATATTTTAATATGAATCAAAATTCATTATAATAATTAACCAATTATATTAATTACAATTACCATAATTATAATAATGTTTGACTGAAAAATTATAATTACAATAATTATAATATTATTCAATTGCAAATTATAATTATAATAATTATAACAAGGATTTTGGTAAATTATGTTTAGTTAAATTTTATACAAATCAAATTCATATATGTTAATTTAACCATGTTCTCATTATGTGTACAACATACTTGTACATATAATTCATTCGATATTTAACTGCCCAATTAAATTAATTCTATAATCAATTTAATTCATGTGATAGCTAAAAACTATACCAACTATGTTTAAATTCCGTTCATTTCAACCATAGAGTGTGATCTGTAGGTTCTTGTAACGTTAGAAATAATACTACAATGATTTTAATATTACAAACAATGAGTGGCATCTAGCAATGCATCACTGCTACCTAAGTTACAAGAAGTCATGATTCGACATAATCTCTCTGTGATTAACCCTTTATGTATTAAATCCTTTTGTCTTTTATATCTAAAAAGGACACAAGTTATGGAATAGTCACACTTGCATAGTCCATCTCATGTTTATTGATATTCTGAGTAGACTATGATAAACAAATAAGTATGATATTTCATATCAACTTATTCAAGCATGGTCATGCATTTCTAGTCTTACTTAATCAAGTGACCTAAGATATTGCTCCTATTATGGAGGAAGGAGAAATCATATATTGATCAACCATATCCGACTACATAGATTGAGGTATATCCAACATTAGCCTTTATAAAACAACCAACTATGATGGATTTTTGATTGTATCAAAATATACAACTCATGATGTTGGGATAATGATGATCTTAAGTCTAAATATCGTATACATGGTAATCACTATGAGTAATGTTGTGACTATTACATAATAATCCAAGAAACAAACTTATAGTGGGTCAGTCCAATATGTTGTTCTCTAACACACATACTCATGTATTGATTTTGACATCCCATGTCAATGACAACACTTTGTCATCAATAAACTACACGTTAGTCATAATGCATTATTGTTGTCTAAGCCCACAATAATACTCGACTAAGTACCTTTTGAGAATAATCATATTATTCTCAGGACATTATTATAAAAGAATTTATTTATATACACAGAAAAAAATTAAAATAATAATGACAATGCCTTATATTAATAAACGAGGTAAAACAAGTATGTTATTACAATCATCTCATGATTGGTCTTTGGGCATACTCTAATAGATAAGGCATTGAATTCGACTAAGCATAAGAATTCTTTAAGCGAGCCTTCAGGCGAAGACTGCATTAGGTGAGTTTGGTGGTTGGGTGGACTCTTCAGAAGAGTATACGCCACCCCAGCTATTATACGAACTTAAGCCCCTAGTTTTAAGACCTTAATTTGAAAAGAACCGTATATTTTATTATTTTATTACCCTAGTTGAACAACCTGGTTAGACGAATGAGAATTTGGTTTGTATAGGACTAAGTTTCTATAGCCTGTATACCTGCATTTATGAAGAGAGAGAAGTGCTTAGTTATAAGGAATGAGGGGTTTGGAGGGAAATCAAACTTATCCATTAAGTTTTCCTTTCGTGTAAGTTTGTATAAAGCAAGCTTTGGCTTCATAAGCCAATTTTATGCTTTCTTTAGTAAACATACTTTCCCCCAATCTTTCTTTGAAATTTTCTCTCGAAAAACCCTAGATCCAAGACTTGCTTGAAGGTTTTGGATTCGTTGTACTCAAACCAACTCCATCATCACCTAATACCTGCTCAAGATACTCTTGAGGGCTCTCATGACAAGAGCAAAGGTCCTGTTGTTTGAACATTTCTGCATTTTATTTTGATTTCCTTCTAACTCCTATGTGTGTGTGTATAATGTTCTTGTTTGTGTTTGATTGATGTAAGCACTCTTATCCTATACAGTGATATGTTCGTGTATGAGTAATAAAGGTTCATGGTTACAAGTCTGAGTTGGTTGTCTATATAAAAGGAGTAAGGACCTATCTTCATGTCTAAGCCACCACCCATTATTTCTGAATGAAAAAATGAATTGAGTTATGAAAATGAAATCATCGCGATGCCTTCAATGAAACAAACATTGAACAGGAAGATTGCAATACATGAAAAGGGATCATGTAGCCTCTAGTAAGGTAAGAGTTATTGCATACCAAATTGGAAAATCATGATGGAACGAATAAAATGAATGCTATGGCTTGATTATGGACTTGGGTGTGGCTAACATGATAAAGGTTGTGTGTAAAGTTGTATGGGTGTAGTGTGTGGGCCAAAGGAATAGTGTTTGTAGTAAAGTTTGTTGTGTATAGTATTCGCCAATAGGCGAACTATATGACTTTCTAAATTGGAAAGGTTTGTTGGTATTATATATCTTGCTGTTGTGATCTTTGCTCTAGAACTCATTAAGTTCTTTGAACTTATTTAGTTGCCTTTCCTTCTTAGGATCATCGACAAAGTAAAGGACTTATCAAAGACTATGCTAGAGGACTTCTCTTGCCGTGAGATTTCTAAGTATTTTGTATTATGCATGGAATTGGGGTGGTGTCAATATGGTATTATTTCAAAGAATGAATTTTGTATTTTAAATATATTCTTTTGAAACCACTATTTCAATGAAACTTCAGTGAAATGATTATGTTTTTACAGAGTTTCAAATTTTACTTACTTTGAATGATTAATGTTTGTTTAATTATATATATGTATACGACGCTGTAGTTAAATTGTGGGTTACTCCCGAATTGTTTTTAAGAGCTTCTAGTGGAGCTTCTATGTTTCTTTTCTTGGAAAAGCGTAACATTATTTATCTTTAAATCATAAAGGATTTACAATTCCTATGCATCTGAACTGTATTTTATGAAAACCATGTCTATTCAAGTTTAAAGGAAAAATATTTGAAGGATGTGATGCGCAACTCCTAAGTCCTCCTTAAGGATCGGGTATGGAGTGTTAACCCACCATTTGCTACCCTCCTTGATGTGATTCCAATTACATCATGTGATTCATCTCGAAGGCCTCAAGATTAGGCCAAGCTCGAAGGGCCCAAATGCAAGATAAAAATGTTCAAGTCCATATAATACCTTGCATATGGACATTTGAAGCCCATTTATACTTTTTAACTTGTTTTATTTCCATAACTTGTTTAAATTTAAGTTTGTTCAATTATTTTCATGATAATTAATTTCTGTCTTGTTATTTCGTCGTGTTAGTTGTGCTTTAAAACATGTCTTAGATTTTGGCGTCTTTAAAGTGCTTTAGTTTGCATTTTATTTTAGTTTAATTCACAAATTTAGTGTTATCCTATGTTTTCATCATATGATAAGTTATGTGATGCTTTCATTCGAGTGTTCAAGTTGCTTACAATTGGGTTTGTTTAATTATTGCATTAGTTGAGTATGTTGTTTAGTCATGTTGAAAGTCTAGTTTTAATCTAGTTTGTCATGTTGCTAAAGTGTCATGTTAAATAGAATCTTTGTACTAATTCATGTGTGATTGTTTGAAATGATCTAACATCTATTTATATGTGTGTCATAGGGATTGTTCGGCTAACCATTTCAAGACTCTTCATGCATCTTCATTAAAGCAGAATGCATAAATGAGCACAATGAACCTTGATATTCATGCACTTGTTGGATGAAAGAATCTAAAGATGCATGCAACTATTCATGCACATGCAAGGATTTAAATGCCAAAAATTAAGATGCATGCATGCTCCTATCAATACATGCATGACTAAGAAGAATGTATTGGACCTTTTGATCAGTATTCAATGCACATGACAAGTCTTCATCACTAAGGATTCATGAATGGGCAAAGGAGGAAGAATGTGACTTTTCAACTATGAAATGAATTTGGAAAAATACATGAACATAATTTAATTTCATGCATGAACTACATATTCTTTTCTATTTCCTATAAATAGTTGTTTTGTAAACATTTGAAGGTTACACTATTTTTATCAAAAATATGTTTGTGAGAACTTTCTCTCTGATTCTTAATCGAACTAAACCAAACTTATCAAAACTTTGTAAGTTTGTGGCATTCATTTGTCTTATCACTTCGTTCACTATCCCAGAGTGTGGTGACTTTATTATTTCGAGGTTCTAGTAAGCATGTGAGTTAAGCAGGTCTTAGTTTTAATATAGTTACGGTTCCTTATACTGCAACTATTAAGGGGAGAGGTTCCATCCATTTAGATCCTTGATCGGCTGTTTAATGTCACAGCAATAATGGGCAAGCATACACTGTCGATGCAAGTATAGTAGATAGATATAAGTCTGTCAGATATTAATCCCACGAGGATGGTTGTCTTTTGTCTATCAATTTTAGTGCAATAAATAGATAGAAATGAGATAAATTGTAAGAGTAGGTATTGAAGCAATAACTTGAAAACAACAAGATAAAATATGATAATGATAAACTAGGATACCCAACGTGAATATTCAACAAAATGCTAAGTGCTCACAAGGTATAAAAGGTTAGGTCATTATCGATGCAATAAATTACAATGAATATCTTACCAAGCTTATATTTAATCAAAGATTTAAACATGCACATTAGCCACACCTTTCGATGATAGCAATGGAACACTATTAAGAACAAGTGGATTAAATTCCTCTAATCTTCAAGCAACTTCCGTTGTCATTCTTGTTAGCTTGAACTATCGTTGCACCTTCCAATGTCAGTGACCACAATAACACTTTTGTGCTAAAAACATTCAAACTCAAAGATTAAATAGTAGAAGCAAGATTGAATAAAATAACATTTAACCCATAAATCATGTGTAGTTCCATACTAACATGAAATAGAAAGTAATCTCCAGCATTTAGAGAAGAAAAATAAAAGAAACGAGTGGAGAATACTATTCCTAGACAACTCGACTTGAATGTCTCTATTCCCTCTTGTGTCGCACTCAGGGCTCCTCGTCAAGAGCTGGTATGCATCCCTTTCATGTCGGTTCACTCGTAGGAGACTTAAGCCGCCATATCCGAAAGCTCATGCATTTTTGTTCTTATCCAGATAGCTGTTAGGTGCGGCGACAATTCTAGGCACAATCTGAAAATACTCATACAGTGACATCAGCACCAAAACTTGAAAAAATTAAGGATAACTAAGTTAAGATCCATTGAGTTATAAAATGTAAATTACTGAACTAAAAATGCTAAAATATATGCTAAAGATAACTAAATGGGGACAAATTAACCAATAAGTAGGGAGAAAACATATGTTCTTTCTAGTACTATCACACCCCTAAACTTGAGTTTTTACTTGTCCTCAAGTAAAACAAAACCTAGCAAGGCTACACAAGAATTTACTAAGGCATATGATCATTCTAGAAACTTGACTCACCTAAAATCCCAATGAATGAGTCATATTCAGATGACAGAATATTGCATTGACAATACATAAGTATGAATGAATAAGATTGCAACTTCATCAAAACCATCATCATGCTTTAAATCCTAAATTCTATCTACCAATATAGCATTTACTGTACAATATATGTCTCTCTTTTTTTGTGAATAAAGGATATTGTTGTATTACTATACCCTTATTCCTAAGAAGTAATGATGGAGTGTAACAAACCTCCAGGGAGTACGTAATTGCACCGCCACACACTCATGCAGCGATAGCATTTGGCCAGATTCATTTTTCTAACACTTGTATTGGAGTTTTCCCTTTTTAACATTTCACAATACACCCACTTTGAAGTGTCTCTTATTCATAACTATATATATATAAGCAACTGTAAAAGGTAGATTCATTCAAGATTCAAGGAATGCTACTAGTCATCCATTACTAATGCAACCTAAATCATTCATCAAAGAATTGAAGATACAACTTTCAATCAAATTTATCTAACTCATTCATTGATAATTTACATGATTCAAGAATTAAGCATCGAATGTAACGAAAATTTTCAAACACATTTGCATTAACTACAAATAAACCTTGCATGCTTCATTAAACTAAAAAAAATTATTATTTTTTAAATGTGGGTGTATTTTCAAACCTCATATGCATTCCCCCAAACTTAAAGTTTGCATTGTCTCCAATGCACTAATCATTAAAATGCGATGACAATAAAAATGCAATGACAATGTGCACTAACAAAATGAAAATTACAGCTATATGCAATGTATGAATACTACAACTAAAACTTAAAATAAACTAACTCAGTTTTCCTCGACCATCAATGTAGCTAACTATTTTTCTTCTTCCTCCTCTTTTCTCTTCTTTCTTGTGATTTTTGTCTTTGGAACCCTTTTTCTTCTTTTCTTTGGGCTTCGCATGGTCCTCAAATCGCTTCTCAATTTCTGACGTTGCCCCAGCATCACGGCTGCTTCCTGTGTAGGAGGGGCCACCTTGAGTGCTCTAGTATAGACCAATATTTCCAATAAGTTGTGGTGCTTCTCACTGGTTACCTCTGCAACTTCTACCGGTCTCACTCCAGATTATCATTAGTTGCATCTACAAACTCGGATGCATTGATAATGTTCTCAACAGATTCTTTCTCAACAACTTCTGTCTCAGTATTTTCTTCCTCGACCTTCTCATTCACAACTTCAATACGGACATCCTCCTCTTCCATAGCAACTTTCTCCTCAACAGCAGATGCCTCTTGACCAGCAATGATGTCACCCTCGACTAGGCTATCAATCTTTCACATACACTTTTTAATGTCCTTTGAGTCCTCTTTCTCATTTTCAGAGATGTCCATAATGGGAGGGGATTCCACCGATCTGTCTCGGTCCCCTGAGTCATCTTCCTTGAAGAAGGGTTCATAATCTCAAATGATCGATGGGAACACTGGAAATTCTGGGAGTAGGGTTGGGCTTAACTGTCTTAATGCAGCTACAATAGAGTTGTTATAGGCCCTGGTATAAGCATAGAACAAATTTTGTGATCTGTTCATATCCTCTATTGTAGTGACAAGCTTGATCTACTTATTGTTGATGGAATTGGCCAACTTCTTAATATCCTGTATTTTGCACAGTAATGATGTCTCTGTAGTCAGGTTTTTCCCCTTGCTCTTTGTCTTGGTTTTCCCCTTCCTTGTCTCTGCCTCCTTCATTGTCTGTGTATCTTTGCCACGAGTCATTCTTTTAATCAAAGCTTCATTTATCGGGCATTTATTTTCTAAGACCTCTTCATCATCACGGGGCACGATCCCTTTCTATTGGCACAGTAGCATCACCAACGATGGGAAAACCAAAATTCTAGTTTACCTTGTGGTGCAGTCAGCAATTTCCTAGTAGAGTATTGCATTGACATCAATTTTTTACCCTTAACAATTAAATGTATCAGGCATATTCTATCAAGGTTGACTATGGTGCTGTGAGTAAAGGGCAATAGTTTGCAGTTGACAAAATGATACCAGATTTTGCTTTGCAATATCAAAAAGCGGCGGTGCATCATATAGTTCTTTTCATGTGAACCCGTCCACAATGCTCTGTCGACACATAAATCCTTCACCAACAAGTTCTTTTTGTCATCTGTGATATCCTCAATAAACTCTAAATGTTCATCTACATCCACTTTAGTGTTGTATAGCTCATTGATTTTCTTAGCATCCTATGCAATTAAGCCTTCTCGAATAAAGATAAACTCTAACTTATGGTCATAAAGGTTAGCGTAAAACTCACTTATCAATGAAGGAGAATAGCTTCTAGGGTGAGTGTAAAAAATCACCCACTTTAGCTTAAAGATGGTTTTGTAGATTTACTTGCCCAAGTCTTATTGTTGCGAAAGGAGAATGCCCTATTTTGGGTGGAAATGTCACTTCAAAATGTTGTCTTGAAACCGTTCCTTGGATGCTTTCATTAAAAAGATCACCAGCTCATTTTTATCCATTGGCATGGAGGATTTCGATTCACGAATTGCAATTGTAGAGGATGAGTGTTCTTCAATAGGCTTGGTGGCTTTCTTGACTGATCCTTTGGTTCTTGCCATATTTTGTTTGTTTTATAGAGTGAAAATGGTTTAAAGTTGTAAAGGTATGAGCTTGGGGAAGAGAAAGTGAATAAAAAGGTTGCTTGGTTGTGTTATAGTCGGCACAGTGAAGGGGGTTTATAACGAGTGAAAAAAGAAGATGGAAATGCATGACTTTTGTGAAGGGATATAAGGATAGGACAAGCTTTAACAAAAGCAAAAAAATAATACAATATAATGATAAATTCAATAAAAATTAAAATGTTTCGACCAATTTAATAGTCTCTACATGCTTTTGATTAATATTCCCAAAATAGTGTTTCAACCACTGTCTATTCACTTTGAACTGGTGTCCATCATGTAAATCTCTTACTGTAACTGCACTATGAGGAAATACTTCGACAACTTCGGAAGGTCCTAACCAATGTGAGCGCAATTTACCCGGGTGCAGTTTCAGTCTAGAATTGAATAATAAAACTTGTTGACGCGCGATAAATTGTCGCTACAAAATAATTCTGTCATGCCATCATTTAGCCTTTTCCTTGGAAATTGCAGCGTTTTCATAGGCATTTCACCTAATCTCCTCTAGTTCAATGATATCCAATAGCCTTTTCTTTCTGGCAGCTTCATAGTCCATGTTCATTTGCTTAATTGTACACATTGCTTTGTGTTCCAGTTCAATTGGCAAGTGACATGCTTTCCCCAAAACCAATTGATACAACAACATCCCTAATGAGTTTTGTATGTTGTCCACAATACCCATAAAGTGTCATTCAGTCTAGAAGACCACTCTTTCCTCTAAGGGTTCACAACCTCCTTAAGAATGTTTTTAATTTTTCTATTTGATACTTTTGCTTGTCCATTAGTTTGCGGATGATATGTAGTAACCATTCCATGATTAACTTCATATCTTTTCAGTACAACTACCACTTGGTTGCAATGAAAGTGTATACCCTGATCACTAATCAATGCCTTTGGTGTGCCAAAGCGAGTGAGTATATGCTTGTGAAAAAATTTAAGTACTGTCTTTGCATCATCCTTTGGGACTACAATAGCTTCAACCCACTTCGAGACGTAGTCAATAGCTACTAATATATAAAGATTTCCAAATGAACTTGGAAATGGTCTCATAAAATCCATACCCCAAACATCAAACAATTCAACCTCTATAATTAGCTACTGTAATATTTCATTGCGTCGGGATATAGAACCAATACGCTGACACCTATCGCATTGATTCACAAAATTATGGGCATCTTTGAATAATGAAGGCCTGTAGAATCCTGATTGGAAAACCTTAGCAGCATTTTGTATGCCACCAAAATGACCTAAATAAGGAGCTTCATAATAGTGTTTCAGGATTGAAAGCATCTCTTCTTCCAGAACACAACGCCGAATAATGTTATCATTGCATACCTTGAATAAATATAGCTCGTTCCAATGATACTTCACTACTTCACGAAGAAATATTTCTTTTCCTTGAATAAATACAGCTCATTCCAATGATACTTTACTACTTCATGAAGAAATCTTTCTTTTTTATGGTCTGCGACACCCAACGGGAGTTTTCCACATACTAGATAATTAACCAAATCCGCATACCAAAGGGTTGCATCTACTGCAAATAACTTTTCATCTAGGAATCTATCAACAATTTGAAGTATATTTCCATCTCCGTTGCCAACTTCCAATCGAGACAGATGATCTACAACTTGATTCTCTGAACCCTTCAGGTTTTTTATTTCAATGTCGAATTCTTACAACAGTAAGATCCAGCATATCAATCTTCGTTTTGTATCCTTCTTTGCAAAAAGATATCTCAACACTGAGTGATCTATAAATAGAGTAACCTTTGCACAGATAAGATAAGAACGAAACTTGTTAAAAGCAAAGACTACAGCCAACAATCCGTTCTCTGTAGTGGTATAGTTGATTTGAGCCTCTGTAAGAGTTTTTCTAGCATAATAGATTGAGTGAAATATTTTTCGCTTGCGTTGTCCTAGAACAACACCCACAACAAAGTCATTTACATCCCACATAACTTCAAAAGGTTGAGACCAATCCGGTGCAATGACAATGGGTGCATTTACTAGTTGTGTCTTTAATTGAATGAATGCCTCTAGACATGCATCGTCAAAGAGGATTTTTTGATTCTATTCCAGCAATGAGCATAAGGGCTTTGTAATTTTTGAGAAATATCTAATAAATCTTTGGTAAAACCCCGCATGCCTAAGAAAATTGCAAATACCTTTCACATTTATCGGTGGAGGTAATTTCTCAATGATTTCCACTTTAGCTTTGTCTACTTCAATGCCTTGACTAGAGATGCAATGGCCTAACACAATGCCTTTAGTTGCCATGAAATGACATTTTTTCCAATTTAAAACAAGATGTGTGTCTTCACATCGCTGCAATACTTTATCCAAATTGTTAGCTTAATGATCAAAATCATTCCCATAAACTAAGAAATCATCCATAAAAACCTCTAAATAATCTTCAATCATATCCTAGAATATTACCATCATGCAACTTTGAAATGTGGCTGGTGCACTACAAAGACCGAAAGGCATACGGCGAAAAGAAAAAGTACCAAACGGACAAGTGAAAGTTGTTTTCTCTTGATCCTCCAATGAAATAGCAATTTCATTTTACCCAGAATAGTCGTCTAAGAAACAGTAATAAGCTCTTTTAGCAAGCCTATCCAACATTTGGTCAATGAAAGAAAGTGGGAAGTGGTCCTTCCTTGTGGTAGCATTAAGTTTGTGATAGTCCATACAAACTCATCATCTTGTAGGTGCGTGTAGAAATTAATTAGTCTTTGTCATTGCTAACCACTGTGATGCCACTTTTTTTAGGAACGTATTGCACTAGACTTACCCAATTGCTATCAAAAATAGGGTAGATAATTCCAGCATCAAGCCACTTTATAATTTCTTTCTTAACAACTTCCTTCATCTTCTAGTTTAATCTTCTTTGTTGCTCAGTCGACTACTTGCCTTCATCTTGCAACTTGATCTTGTGCATGAAAAAAGATGGACTAATGCCTCGAATATCAGCAATACTCCAAGCAATAGCTCATTTATGTTCCTTAAAAATATGGACCAATTTCTCTTCTTAAGTTATATCTAGTTTTGCGGAGACAATAGCTGGGAGAGTATTTTTATCACCAAGAAAGACGCATTTAAGATGAGTAGGTAATGGTTTCAATTCCAAAGTAGCAGCTTCGTCGATAGATGGCTTGAAATTTGGAGATATTCTGTTGGCTAAGTCTAAGAATTCAATCTGCCATCCATGCCTGAGTTCAATATTATTAGTATCAATCTTGCTGTCACAATTATATAAGAATTCATCATTAAATGTCACTGTAAACTCCTCAAAAAGCATTGTGCTTTGGTCATTGAATTCTTCCGCAATTAGATTATCTAGCACATCGACAGTATGGCATTATTCTTTATCCTTCCATTAAATAGATTCAAAAACACTAAAGGTAACATGCTCATCATTAAGTCGCGTGGTCACCTTTGTAAACATCAATAAAAGTTTGTCTGGTGGCTAAAAATGGTTGTCCCAAGATTATGTGAATCTTCTTGTCTACCTCCTAGTCAAGTATGATAAAATCAGCCCAAAAAATGAATTTATCCACACGAACTAAGATATCTTTGATTTTCCCGTTAGGTTAAGCCAAAAATCAATTAGCTAGTTGCAATGTCACTGTAGTAGGTTTCATGTGACCAATTCCCAACTTTCTAGAAGTAGATAGTGGCATTAAGTTGATGCTAGCTCCCAACTTGCATAAAGCATTGCCCAAATAATGGTTGGCAATTCAACATGGGATAGTAAAGCTTCTAGGATCTTTCATTTTGGGGGGCAACTTATTTGTCAAAACAGCACTGTAGCCCTCTATGAGTGTAATAGCTTCCATATCACTGAGTTTCTTCTTTTTGGACAAGAGCTCATTCATAAATTTCCCATAATTTAGAATTTTCACAAGAGCGTGTACTAAAGAAATATTTACCTGAAATTGCTTTAGTGTGTTTAGGAATTGTTGGTACTATTTATCCTGCTCATTCTCCCTGACTCTTTGTGGAAAAGGTAAAAGTGGAGATACATCTGATAGCGTCGACACCTTTGATTGTATCGACAATTTTGAGGGTCGGAAATTAGGTGTATAAGTGACAATTTGTAGAACTTCTTTGTCTAATGCATCAACAAGCTTTTCAGATTCAACTTTCTCACTAGGGATCATTTCACCAATATCTCGGTGTAACACCCCGTACCCGAGACTGTTGCCGGAGTCAGACACGAGGGGTTCACAGACTAAATTCACTTACTATCGCAGTCCATTTTAAAATTTTCCAGGCAGTTGGCTAACTGCGACACTGTCACCTTAAAAATCATATCTTGAGTTTCACAACTCGAAAATAAGTTTTGTAATTTTTCCCTGAAACTAGACTCATATGCCCATCTACATATTTTTTCTAGAATTTTTGGTCGGGCCAATTAGTACAGTTTATTAGTCAAAGTCTCCCATGTTACAGGGATCGACTACACTGACCTTTGCGCATTACGACTTGGATATCTCCCTGCACAGAGCTTTAATACTGATGCCGTTTGTTTCTATAGAACCTAGACTCAGAGAGGAATCTATAAATATATGGCATGACTCCTAATTATCTCTGGTTAATTTATAATGAATTTCCAAAGTCGGAATAGGGAATCCAGAAACCGTTCTGGCCCTGTCTCACGAGAACCTGAATATCTCTTAACATACTGTCCATATGATCGTTTCGTTACTTTCCTATGAATATCTCTTAACATAATTTATTCATTATTTAATTCCAATCCTACTATTTTTAGTGATTTTCCAAATCTACATCACTGCTGCTGCCAGCATCTGCCTTTAAGGTAGACTTTACCTATTTCATAGTTTCCATGATTCAACTAGCCCTTTTAGCATAAATAGCACAAATTATGATAGTGATTAACCATTCCATACCAAATGATTATAACATTATGCTCAAACATATATAAGCCATTTTCGCATGGCTATATACATTAACCAAAATATTCTTCCGCCACTAGTCTATTTTATACATGCCATAAGATAATCCAAAACATAGCAGTACCAAACAGTGGATAGTGATAGTGTGACTAGTTGCTGAAGATCCCCGAGCCTGTAGCTTCGCAATGAGATCTATAAAACAGAGGAAACAGAGTAAACGGAGTAAGCATTACAATGCTTAGTAAGTTTTAAGCAGTGTCAACAGATAACAATCAAATTATAACATAGTTGTTCGTATTTTTATTTCACTCTTCCTTCGGGCATACCATCCCTTTACCGAATATGCACATCTCATCATATACAATAGGCAGATAAACTTTCACATAAAAGTGAGCTCATGTGACATAGATATATCGTATGATTTCACATCACCTCTCACACTGATCCGATGTCACATAATCATAGGAATAGTCTCATAGATTGCTCTCGTATGCATCACATAACTACCTTATGATTTAGTGCAAATCAAGCTCACATATAAACTTGGAGTACATACCTGTTTAACCTTTCGCATTGAATATATTTATAAGCAATTCTTATTACGAAGTCTTACCCGGACATAATCTGCACACGAAGTTATCAGGTCTTACCCGGACAAAATTCCCACACGTAGTCATCGGGTCTTTAGAGCTCGGATATAGTACGAGCACGAAGCTTACGGACATTAATCAGTGATAATATTCTCGCATAAAGCCTGCAGGGTTTTAACCCGGATATAGTACTGACACAAATGCCCTTCGGGACTTATCACATTTATGCACTTTCACATCCATCACGTTGGCCACTCAGCCCTGTCACATATATACACTTTCACATTCATCACATCGGCCATTAGGCCTTATTACATATATACACTTTCACATTCATCACATCGGCTATTAGGCCTTATCACATATATACACTTTCACATTCATCACATCGGCTATTAGGCCTTATCACATATATACACTTTCACATTCATCACATCGGCTATTAGGCCTTATCACACATATACACTTTCACATTCATCACATCGGTCATTAGGCCTTATCACATATATATACACTTTCACATTCATCACATCGGCCATTAGGCCTTATCACATATATACACTTTCACATTCATCACATCGGCCATTAGGCCTTATCACATATATACACTTTCACATTCATCACATCAGCTATTAGGCCTTATCACATATATACACTGTCTTGGCTGAATCTACATCTATCATTTTCCAATATCACAATTTAGAATTCACGTATGGGTTTAATCAATAGCTTATGAGCAACTAGAACAAGTTTATCAAGGTTTACAACACAATCTCAAATTCAGCACAAGCTATTTTTCCTGAGCAATAGTCACTAAATCATTTATAACTGGAGCTACAAAACTCCAAATCACTTTCCGTTAATTTTTCCTGAATATAGACTCGCATATCTTCCATCCATAAAATTTCCAGAATTTTAGGTTTGACCAATCAATTCCAGATTTTTCTTAAAGTTTCCCCTGTTTCACTGTTTGACTAATCTGACCACTCTTCACTACGAATCAGATTTCTCATTTTACAGAATTCAAAATGTGTTGTATTTGATTTCATTTAAAACTAGACTCATTAAGGAGTCTAAGCATATAAATTTTATCTTATAACCATTTTTTTACAATTTATAATGATTTTCTAAAAACAGAACAGAGGATTACAGTGTCATTCTGCAGTGTCTCACACAACTTTAAATATCTCATTATCGGAAATAAATTTTCTTACACGGTTTCTTTTATAAGAAACTAGACTCATTAAGCTTTAATTTCATAATTTATTCAGCCTCCCATTCAACTCCAACAATTTATGGTGATTTTCTAAATTCATGTTACTGCTGCTGTCCTGAGCAGGTTTATCACAATTTTACTCTTCTGACATATCCTTTTAGCACTTCATAATATCATATCCATTTGGCAACATATCATATCAATAACTTACCTATACTTCATAATAGCCATTAGGTTATATGCATAAAAATTTACAATAGAGTTATGATTCTTTTAATATGTGCTTAACATATCATACTCAATCACATTATAGGCTTTAATACTTAAAACTTACCTCGATCGCTAATGTACGTCAATTCCGACTATTCGACCAATTTCCCTTTTTCCACGATCCGACTTTGTTTCCATAAGCTCTTGATGCTCAATCAACAATTTTTAACTTCAAATTTGCAAACAGCAATGTCATCACTTTACATAACAGAAATTAAATTTCATTACTTAAACTATCCACGACAATCACCTTCCGAGCACCTTAATTTTCTTTAAGCTAAACCACCTCATAGTATACATATACACATTCGGCTAATTATAAAACAAATCAGCACTCATAACCGAATCATTGACTAAAATCACATTCGGTAATATGCTTTTAAATAATTTCAATATTTATTAACATCTAAAACTAATTTGCTTGGGTGCCATGAATTATTCAAATCGGCCGAATATCATTGAATCTCTAAAATCATGCTTATAACCACTTGGCCGAGTTTCACATTTCAAAGCCACATATATATATTATTCAAAGTATTTAACAACACTTAAAAATCCAAAACCATAAAACTCAATTCATATAACACCAAACTCAATGCTAAATCACCCTAGGCACATTCGGCACTAGCACAAGCACACACACATTTAACTTTTCTAAAATTCAACTTTAACAAGCTTCCTATGCTTCCATGATAAAAACCGAATGCTCATCTTACCACCAACATGCATATTTAATTATCTCAAGCCTCTCTTAATCAATTTTATTCATAATAGCATGAACTCAACAATCCATTACTCATACAAAACAACATAACCGAAAACCTTACTCATTCCAAAAATTCAAATCTCAACTTGGTCACAAAAATAACTTGATATCTCACCAACACAACATCAACACCAAGCAAGAATGATGCATCCATGGCCGAGTGTCATTTCCATCACATAGCAAGATTTAGACCATGGGCTAGGTAGAACTCAAGCTAACAACTAAAACATGCATGCATCTCATGGAACATCATCAAACATACCTTAGCCTAGTTACATGCATGGCCGAACCTCTTCAATCTTTCTTCTTCCTTCCTCCTTAAAATTTTCGGCCAAGGATGAACCAAAGGATGAGCACTTTTTTTTTGTTTCTCATCCTACTAACACTAATATTTTATTGCCCATGCTCTTTATTTTATTGTTTCCTCCCATGATGCACCAACACAACATGTCTATGACATGTTTTGCCCATCACCCTTTGTCCATCCTAATGTCATGGCCGGCCACTACTAGATGGGGGGGAAAATTGACATGCAAGTCCCCCTTTTTCAACATGCACTAATAGGTCCTTATGTTTTGATCTATCACATTTCAAAAATGTCACACATAAGTCCTATTGACTAAATTCACATGAAATTTACTAAATCGAAGCTTAAAATTTTCACACATTTATTTTAGACAATAAATATCATGTTCAAATAATTTGGTTACTCGGTTTAGCGGTCCCGAAACCGCTTTCCGACTAGGGTCAAATTAGGGGTGTCACACTCGGGGTGTGGCAATAGAGTCCATAGTCGACTTGCCAGTTTGTTTACCACTCCTAAGTGTGATAGCCTTACAGTGTTCTTTCCCCTTCGGACTGGGATTTTCCATGTCACTAGGTAGTGTGCCTGGTGGTCAAGTATTCAAATTCGAAGCAAGTTGTCCTAATTGTGCCTCCAACACCCAAATAGAAGATGAATTCCCTTGCACAATAGCTTCTATGCGAGTCATATGCTCCAGCATTAGAGCCTCAAGAGATGCTAATGAATCAGAAGGAGAAGCTTGCGTGTACTATTGTCGTCGATGTTCTGGAACATGCTGATTTGGCATTGAAGAGTGTTGTGACTGCATCTGATTCTGGTGTGGATGCATCTAGCTTTGTTGTGGATATATTTGAGTGTGTTTATTGTAGTTCTACTGTTATTGATTATAATTCTCTTGTCTTAGATTATAACTGCCTTGAAAAGATGTATTCCCATATCAGAATGTCACAGCATTTTTTCCAGTATTCTTAGTTCCCCAAGACTGTTGATTGCGTGCAGAATTATTATAAAAGGTGCCATAAGAATTGTTGCAGATGTTGCTGACATAAAAACATTCTCTGCATGTTGTGGACAATCTTCATAGTTGTGGTTGTCACTGCAAATCTCACAACAAAAGGTAGGAACATCAACTTGTTAAGTGACTAAAAGCAAGAGCATTAGTTAAACCAAAAGGCATAACAAGAAATTCATAATGCCTGTACCACGTTTTGAAAGTAGTTTGCTATACATCTGAATCTTTAACTCGCAACTGATAATAACCAGACCACAAATCAATCTTCGAAAACACGGTTGCACCTTTCAACTAATCAAATAAATCATCTATTCCTGGCAACGGATACTTGTTCTTTATCATAACTTTATTTAGCTGTCGGTAGTCAATACACATTCTCATTAACCCATCTTTCTTCTTTACAAACAATACTGGCGCACTCTAGGGTGAAAAACTAGGTCATGGAAAACCTCTATCTGTTAACTCTTACAACTGAGATTTCAACTCTTTCAATTCTAACAGAGCCATTCTGTACGGAGCTATAGATATCGGCGATGTTCCCGATACCAGTTCAATAGAAAACTCAATCTCTCTTACTGGTGGCAACCCAAGCAATTCTTCTGGAAATACATCCTGATATTTACAAATTACATGCACCAATTCAATCTTTATTTAGACACTTTTGTATCTAAAACATAGGCAAGATAAGCTTCACAACCTTTTCTCACATATCTTTGAGCCAACATCGACGAAATCACTATAGGTAATATGCTTGACTCATCTGATTCAATTCGAATAATTTCACTATTCTGACTTTTTAATTCAATGATCTTTCGTCTACAATTCACAACAGCATCATGCAAAGTCAACCAATCGGTTCCCAAAATCACATTGAACTCATCAAACAGCAAAAGCATCAAGTCAGTAGGAAAACAGTAACCTTGAGTCATTAAAGGACAGTTCTTGTAAACTTTATCAACTAGAACATACTTGCCTAAGGGGTTCGATACTTTAATCACAAACTCAGTAAATTCAACAGGCAATTTCTTACTAGACACTAAATTCTTACAAACATATGAATATGTCGATCCAGAATCAATTAAAGCAATTACATTAGCGTCGTAAAGAGAGAATGTGCTGGTGATAACATTTGGTGATGACTCATCTTCGCGAGCACGAATAACGTAAGCTCTGGCTGGTAATCTAGCCCTAGATCTCACGGCTGAATCCCTAATCACACCTTTGCCACTAAACACATTCCCCATATTTTGCGGTGGTCCCCCTCTCGCAGCTGTATTACTCGGTCTTGCATACTAAAATTTATCTTTCTCAGATAATTCTGGGCAATCTCGAATAAAATGATCTCACGAGCCACATTTGAAACAAGCTTTATTACTCTTATTCCAACACTCTCCAAAATGTCATCTCCAACACTGTTGACACTCGGGTTTATTGTTTCTCACACTGCCAATGCTTGAGATGGAAGTTCCTTGAGCTTTAAGACTCATATGTTGATTTCCATGATCTCTATTCTGGTATCCCATGATGCATTTGATCAACTATACGAATCTCAGGATTTCTTTGATGAAGAATGATATGGTTTATTCATCGGTCTTTTTCTCAAATCTCTAGCCTTTGAATCAGCTTTCCTCTTTTTTCAGCTCAAGTCTTCGGCTTTACAAGCCCGATCAACTAATACAAAAAATTCTTTCAAATCTAAAATCCCGACCAGAAGTTTAATGTCTTCATTCAAACCGTTAACAAACTGCTTGCACATAATCTCTTCGGTAGAAACATACTCTCGAGCATAATTCTCTCTCATACTCAGTTACGGCCATATGACCCTGTTTCAATTCTAAAAACTCTTTGTTCTTTTGATCCAAAAACCTTTGACTTACATATTTCTTCCTGAACTCGGTCTGAAAGAATTCCTAGGTGACCGTTCTCTGGGTACCAGAAATACTAGAGTATTCCACCACTGGTATGCGGTGTCCCTTAGAAGTGATATAGCATATTTTAAACACTCAGCCAGTATGCAAGAAAGTTCATCAAATACTCTGATAGTATTTTCAAGCCAAAACTCGACTCTCTCAGGATCATCATAAGCATTAGCTCTGAACTCTTCAGCCCCGTGTTTACGGATCTTATCAACTAGAGGCTTATTCAATCTTAAAAGTTCTACATCTTGAGGAGCTACGAGAATCAGTTGTGGATTAGGAGGCGGTGGAGGTTATTGAGCAACCGAATTAGTTCGAACATATTGAGTGAACCACTTATACATCATTTGAAAGAAAGCTTCTTTAGCCTCTCATCCCTAGCTACTCGACACAGGTCTAGAATCAGACGGCGTTGTCCCTTGAGTGAGCATTAGCACATTACTTTCAACCTTATCAGCTATAGCTCAATTCGGATCCATTTACTATATTAAAACACATTTTAAAATGACAGGATTCATCACACTATCACAGTTTATATATGGCATGTATAGCTAGACTATTACATACGCTACGTTAGTCCTAGAATCGACTAAATCGTAGCTCTAATACTAATAAATGTAACACCCCTCACCCGTATTCAATGGCAGAATAGGGTTATGGAGTATTACTAAACTTATAAAACATTCAAACATTAATTCACATATAATTTCACATTTCATGCAAACATTATTCAAACACAAGCATAACGTCCCTATAACGAGCCTACGAGGCCTTATACAAGCTCTGGGAGTGGTTCGGGACTAAACTGATAGCTCAAGAGATTTTTATGAAACTTAGAAAATTTTTCTCAAAACAAGGGACACACGCCCGTGTCACAAGCCATGTGGAAATTTGAAATGGGAGCACATGACCGTGTCCCATCCCATGTTCGACCTCGAGTAACTCTCTAACTTGGGTCACACGGCCAACACACACGCCTGTGTGCCCTAAAAATGGCCCTACATGCCCATGTACCAGGCCGTGTGCTAGGTTGTGCCAAACATGTAGGGTATATTGACTTATGCCACATGGCCAAGTCACACGCCCGTGTGTGAGGCCGTGTAGGGTATACTGACTTGGTTTTTAATTCAACACCAGGGGACACATGGTTGTGTAACATAACTGTGTGTCACACACGGCAGAGACACGCGCCCGTGTCTCTGCCCGTGTGGAAAAAAATAGGCTATTTACCAAATCATTTTGCCACTCAAACTTAGACACACCTAAACAACTCCATGATACTCATTCATAATATAAATGTACATCCAATTCAACCACAATCAATGCTAAAACATACCATTTCAACATCAACAACTAGCAATCTTATTATCTCATGTTTCACTCATTCAAATCATACCAACTTCACATATGCAAATAAATTAACTAAACCTTTCCAAACATACATCATCATTCACCAATTCACAAGCACATAACTTCCCAATTATCAACCAATTGACATTCAAATCACCTATTATCATTAAGCACCATGATTTCAACCTTAATCACATAACATAAGTCATTTGCATACATATAACATAACCAACATCAACCAAAATATGCCAACTCAAATGGCCAAATATACAAACCAAGCCTTAGACATTTATAAGCCAATTCAAATGGCCAAAATCATAACCAAAACATAACCAACATGACCAAAGTCCCTATACATGCCATATACTTAAAATACCAAAGTTCATGGGTACCAAGAGATAGGTGGATAGTGTAAAGCAATCTCTGATGATTCCCGAATATGAGCTAGCTTGATAACACTATAAAACACGAGAAAAATAATCAAAGTAAGCTATAAAGCTTAGAAAGCTCGTATGAAATAAACTTGATATAATCATATCGACATAATTCCACAATTGATTATAGATACATGAATTCACATCAACTAACAAAGCTTTCAATTACTCATTCACAAAACTATATACTTTCTTCACCATTTCTTTGATTCGAAGCTAATATGGTTTATGCACATACCTGTACCACCTCATACCAATCTCATTGTCAACCACATCATTCATTTACCCGTTGAACCATTCGAAATAGAAGTCGGATACTCAGGAGTCTCGCATACTAAGTACCTATACCATGACCTGAAGCCAAATCAAGGTAACTTATATCCGAACTATTGATATCATGGCCCAGAGCCAAATTAGTCGATATTCATGGCCCGAAGCCAAATTGGTATAACTCGTACCCGAAGTGCTAATATCATGGCCCGAAGCCAAATAAATTTCCCTAATGACATGTCACTAGTATCTTAAACTATTCCTAAGGTTAAACTAGGATTTTGAATGCCGACTTACCATTGAATCATTGTTGAACTTATCCGAAGCCTCGTATTCAAAAATTATACAATATCAAAGCATTTAAAATACACTTATAATGAAATTTATCACATACGAACTTACCTCAGATGTGGAAACGACGAAATAAGTCGATTAGTCGATAACTTTAGTTTTCCCCCAATCTATATTCGAATTCTGCTTTTCTTGATCTAAATATATTCGAAATTAACTCATTTAATAATCTCTCTATTCAATTTAATCCAAAACACACATTTAAGCACAATTACACATTTGCCCCTAATGTTTCACCACTTTTACAATTTAATCTTTATTTCATAAAAACACAAATTAATGAAATTCAATGCTAACCCATGCTATCCGATTTACACATTAGTCCCTAGTAGATCATATTTTCCATTTATTTCACATTTTAACCATAAAGTTTCAACATTTCACAATTTAATCCCTAATTTTCATTTTCACTAAAAATCATTTTATAAAACTTATATAACTCACAACCAACATTTATAATCTATCAAGAAACTTCAAAATATATGCTTATTCATCAATGATAACATTTAAAATATTTAAAAAATTCAAAATAGTCCCTGGGCTAGCTAGACCTAGCTGCAACAATCTCAAAAACGTAAAAATCATTAAAAATAGAACAAAAACAGACTTACAATTGAGCATTAAAATGGTTGAACCCTAGCAAGCTCCCTTGGTTCTTTATTTTCTTGAATTTTTGGTGGAATGAAGAAAATATGATGATGAATTATGATTTCTTTTATTTTAACTTAAGTTATTTTACAAATTACCATATTAACCTTGGATTAAAACATTAAACATCACTTAATATAAGCCCATAATTGTCCAATCACTATTGAAATGGTCTAATTACCACTTAAGGACCTTAAATTTAAGGTTCCATAGCTATTAGACACTTCTAGCTAATAGAACACAAGTTTTACACTTTACGCGATTTAGTCATTTTTATCAAATTAAGCACTCAAATGATAAAATTTCTTAACAAAAAATTCACACAATCATATTTTCATGCCGCAGACATTAAAATAATAATAAAATAAATATTTCAACATCATATTTGTAGTCCTGAAACAACTATTCTGATTTGACTAAAAACGAGTTGTTGCAAGAAGAAACTTGAGCAATAAGTGCAGATATTGTGTCCTGTTCAATAACTCTTGGGGTAGCTTTTGCTTCTGTAGCTCTAGATATAGGATATTGATAATCATCCTGAGCAATTCTGTCCAAAATTCCAATAGCATCCAGCAAAGGTCCATTGGCTAATGCGTCGACAAGATTCCTCATGTGTAAATTCAGCCCATTATAGAAAATCTCAATTTGTGTTTCCTATTGAATGTCGTGCATGGGACAATGTCGAAGCAAAGATTTATAACGTTCCCATGTGGTGTAAATATTCTCATCAGCCAGCTAATAATAAGTTTTAATATCATTTCGGAGAAGAGCATTCATTGTCGACGGGTTAAATCGCAAAACAAACTATGTTGCTAGTGCATTCCAATACGTAATTAATCTGGCAGGTAGCCCAAGGAACCAAGTACGAGGTCTTCCCTGAAAGGAATAAGGAAATAATGGCATTTTCAAAGCATCATCAGGAACATCTTGTTGACTAAAGGAGTCACAAATCAATAAAAATGATTTAAGATGTTCTCGTGCATCTTCATATAGTAGTCCAGCATATTGCCCATTAGAATTTAGCATTTGAAACATTACTAGCTTGAGTTCAGAATTTCCAGCTTGGATTGCTGGCCTAACTCTTGGTTGTAAGTCATCCAAGACAGGTACTACAAAATCTCGTATAGTCTTATTTTGTATTTGAGCATCTTGCTACAACGGTGGGTCATTAGCATTTTGTTGCTGCATCGAGGGTATGACTTCATAACTTTTTGGTGAAGCCATATTCCTTTGTTCTCAAAGTCTCCTCTGAGCGGTTCTTTGAATTTTTGGATTAAAATCGATAATAAAATTCAAATTGCTTCAGGTCATACAACACTTAAAATAAAATGTAAAAATAGTGACAAAAAGAAAACAAGTTAGTAACAACTAAATATTATGAAATAAAAACAAACAAAAATAAACATAAAAAAAGGCCATCCCCGGCAACAGCGCCAAAACTTGATCGGCTGTTTAACATCATAGCAATAATGCGCAAGCGTACACTGCCGATGTAAGTAGACATATATGATTCTGTCGGATATTGATCCCACGAGGATTATCAATGTTAGTGTAATAAATAGATAGAAACAAGATAAATTGTGAGAGTAGGTGTTGAAGCAATAACTTGAAAACAGCAAGATAAAATATGACAATGATAAATTGGGATCCCAACGTGAATATTCAACAAAATGCTAAGTGCTCACAAGGTATAAAAGGTTAGTTGATTGTCAATGCAATAAATTGCAATGAATATCTTACCAAGCTTAACTTCTATAATTAATCAAAGACTTAAACATGCACATTAGCCACACCTTCCGATGATGGCAATGGAACACTATTAAGAACAAGTGGATTAAATTCCTCTAATCCTCAAGCAACTTTCATTGTCATGCTTGTTAGCTTAAACTGTCACTGCACCTTCTAGTGTCAATGATCGCAATAACACTTTTGTGCTAAAAACATTCAAACCCAAAGATTAAATAGTAGAAGCAAGATTGAATAAAATAACATTTAACCTGGAAATCATGTGTCCTTCCGTACTAATATGAAATAGAAAGGAATCATCAGCGTTTAGAAAAGAAAAATAAAAGAAACAAGTGGAGAATAATTCCTAAACAACTCGACTTGAATCTCTCTATTCCCCCTTGTGTCACACTCAGGGCTCCTCGTCAAAAGCTGATCTACATCCCTTTCACATCGGTTCACCCATAGGAGACTTAAGTGTCATAGTCGAAAGCTTCAAAGGATAGGTTGAAGAAGATGATCATCCTCAAAAGCCTTATTTTCTTCTTTTTATGTGAATATTTTTTCCCAAATAGCCCAGGTTCCTTTTATCAGAATCATGCTGCCTCTGTAGTACAAAGTTAGTTGTACCAGATTAGACAACGCAGGCATTTTTGTTTCTATCCGGACAGCTGCCAGGTGTGGCGACAAATCTGGGAGCAATCTAAAAATACTCATGCAGCGGCATCAGTACCAAAACATGACAAAATTAAGGATAACTAAGCTAAGATCCACTAAGTTATAAAATGTAATTACTGAACTAAAAATGCTAACATATGTGCTAAAGATAACTAAATGAGGACAAATTATCCAATAAGTAGAGAGAAAACATATGTTCTTTCTAGTACTATCAATCCTTTTCAAGATGATCCTACCCAATTTGAGTAATTTTCCTAACTTTCAAGTTCGGGTCGTGTTGACATATTTTCAAGGTTTGACTCGGGTTCGAAAACTGTATCACTCTTTACACCACATTTAATAAGCATACATAACATACATATCATTTCAATCAACTCTATTATTTTGCTAAATCATAGAGTACACCGATGTTTCATCAATACATGACCATACCGATTTAACAAACATTCTTAAAATTCTCATATTTATGCAAGCCAATGCATGCACATTATATCTACACAATCTCAATTCTTACTAAAAAACAACTGTAGACTCAAATTGAACTCAGCATAGATCATACAAGCACTACAACAACAACAAAACACCTAAACATGGAGTATAGAAACTCACCTTTCATCCCTTTGCTCTCGTTAGCTTAGCTTGTCCAAATGCCAAAGCCTCCTTCATTTAGAAGCTAAGCATGAAAACCACTTATTAGTTAAACCAAAGATATTCAAACATTAAGATCTAGAGCCCATTATTCAAAAATTTATCAAGAACCTTTACTCTCATTTTTCCTCTAATTTGTGAGTACCGGAAACTAAGAAAGCTTACCAGTTCTTCCTTTTCTCCACTTTCAGACTTCAAATCTCTCAACTACAGCTCCATGCAGAGCTTTCCCAATTTTTCCTCTTCTTTAGAATAATAGAAGAAGACGATGTAGATAAGAAGAATATGCAAACAGAATTGAGGACTCTTTTAGTAGGAAGACCCCTTTCTCACCAAAATATATAGCTCCTCTTGCACGGTCTCCAAATCTCAATTAGTCATCCATCGATAATCATTTTGTCTCCTACCATGGAACTAGACGGTTCCATTTTAACCAAACCAGAATTGAAATTTAACTATTACAATCTGGCCACATAATTTTCTGAATTTTTCGGTAAAGCCTGCCAACTTAATACTTTGCTCAAGTTTGGGTCTAAAACAAAAACCAGGTGTGACATTTCGTAAGCTCAATTAAAGCTCAAATTTAGTTGTGAATCATATTAAAAATGTGTTTAAGTTATAAATGATTGTTTGATCGACATAATTTTTGTATTTTTGTCAGTAATTGCTCCGATAATGTTTGTAGCATTTCGTAGCTCAAGTTCGGCGAACGAACAGGGCGAAGGGTGTTATATTTCTTTTTCTCCCTTTCTTTCTTTCCCTTTTGTTTTTGTTGCCATTCAACCTTCTAATTGTGTAGAAAATTCTACACTTTTATTTTTCTTTCAATTTCATTCTTATCTTACCAACTAATCACATTAAGACACATTCATGCTTAAATACCATTGATTTCTCCCCCCTTTACACCTCATTGCATGAAAATTCTAATCCCATCATTATGTCTCCAAAAATATATTATCTCACAAAATGGGAAAATTGTACTTTAGTCTTTGTACTTTTCCATTTTATTCAATTTCGTCCATATCTCAATTTTCCAACTCCACATATCAATATATATCCATGTCACATTCATAAAAAAGTAATTCTTAAAATTTCTCCACTTTTCCAAAATGGTAAATTTACACTTTTAGTCCTTTAACTTTTAAAATTTTGCAATTTAGTCCTTACTAAATTTCATTATTCATGCTTTCTCTCCACATACTTAATTCACCTTTAAAATACTTGTCTTTTCTTAGAAACCAAAATTTTGGGATATTATATTTATTTATAGTGTAAGTGTGACATGTGAAAGTCTTCTCTACTCAATGTAGGATTTATAATAAAGTGTTTGGAAAAGAGATTTTTACGTGTCAAAATTGCAATATAAATATGATGTTTATTTCCTTATTTAGCTATAACCTTGTAATATATATAATATACTAGTTTTTTTATCCGTGTGATGCACTGAATTACTGTAAGTAAAAATAAAAATTAAATTAAATATATTAGAAATTTTGTAAACATATTGGTGATAAATGTTGGAGAAATAATAAGGTTCATAGTGTAATAAATCAAAGTTAAATGAAAATGTAATTTAATTGTAAAATTTTAAAGAAAATAGTTTAGGAACTGTAATTCCCTTCAAGATCTCCATTATGTTCCATGAAAAAAATTTTAACTTAAGCAATTTGTCAAATTATATTTAAGTGTTTGTATTTACTTAAATTTGAGTATATTTCCATTTAGCAGGTAAATAGAAACCTTCTTTTTTGTCCTCTTCTGCCAGTTTCTTGACATGATGACATTTTGCAACCTAAGAGTGCAAATAAAACAATATATCAATTCTAAAGTTTATATGTCAAACAATTTTAACGATTGCAAAAAGAAATTTATTATGTATTAATGAGTTTAGGTAAAAAGTCTGAAGTTATTAAGTATATGTGTCTAGTTTAAATATAAAATAGATTATAATTATATAATAATTTTAACTTAAAAATAGTTTAAAAAATTTTAATTATTTACTTTGAAGGTAATTATTTACTAAATATATTATAAATCAAATATATTTATTAATTAAATGAAATGAAAATATATTAGATCAATTTATTATGGATTAAGCGTTTAAATTTAAAGTAGATAAAGTATTGAATCCCGCTACGCTGGGTATCAATTTTTTTATGATTTAATTAATTAATTAATAATAAATTAGATTTAAAATTCAAAAGCAGAATTTTTTTTAGGTCTACTATCCTAGCATGCCTCTGTCTGCTGTTCTCTAGCAGGTTTTAATGTTTCTTAGGTCTTTGTCTATTTTTTTTCTTGAATTTTCTTGATTTACGTGATGCAGTTTTATCGTTCATCAATTTTTGTGATTCCAATCATTGTTATTTGTTTCTTTTTGACTTATGCAAAGAAAATTTGCTTATCTATCATTAGAAGACGAGGGATACGAAATTTTAGAGGCACAGGAGGACCCTAATTTTGTTCCTGAGGCTGTTGAGTTGAGTCTAGTTGGGTATTTCCTAACGACAAGTTTAATTCATTATCCGACGATGAGGAGCACGATGGTAAATTTATGGCATCCAGTTAAAGGGATCCAAACCTCAAATCTGGGGGAGAAAAAATTTTTATTCAAAATTTTTCATATAATGGATTTAAAGAAAGTACTAAAAGGATCTCCATGTGTTGATGCTACATCATCTGGGGAAGGGGGAAGACCCACTGAAGGTTTCTTTAATTTTTGCAAATTTTTGGGTTCAAATTCATGGTGTCCCACCAGTTTTTTTTTTCACTGAGAGTTTAGCACGTCAAATTGGGAGTTTCCTTGGGAATTTTTTGGAGCTCGATGGCACAAACTTGGGTACAGGAATTTGTACCTATTTGCGCATTAAGTTACAACTGCACATTAGACGACCCCTGAAAAGAAAGAAAAAAGTGATGTTTTCCACTGAATTTTATTCCTATGTTAACTTCAAGTATGAGCATTTGACAATGTTTTGTTTCTTCTGTGGATGATTAGGGCACAATGATTCTTTTTGTCAAGCTAAAATGGCTTTAAGGTATAAAGTTGCTGAAATGGGTTGGGATTTGTCTTTAAGGGGTGAATTATTATGGGAGCTAGGAATTAGTTAGGGGCTTTGATCCTATATTATGAGTTAATTTGGAAGGGGATTTGAACCTTGTGTTTCAATGGAATGGGGGATCATCGAAGGAAAAAGGGCAATTAGAAAT
The DNA here is from genome assembly GCF_007990345.1 of Gossypium hirsutum. NCBI lineage: Eukaryota > Viridiplantae > Streptophyta > Magnoliopsida > Malvales > Malvaceae > Gossypium > Gossypium hirsutum. Next base: position 35,956,781 of record NC_053433.1, read on the forward strand.
AGATCATGATTCAGAGGATAGTGTGATGGTAAGGAGTGATAGGACAAAGAAACCTAGAAGGGAGAAAGATAGATCTAAAGCAGTGGATGAGTTAGTGTAACATCCCAAAATAAGGCCTAGTCAGATCAGTGGGTTCGGGACCACAAATCTGATGTTGAAATATTTATTTTATGATTATTATGAGGTTTAGAATATGAGAATATGCATGTGCTAAAGTTTCATGAAGAAATTCTATGAGTAAGTTGTCCAATTGTAAAATAGGGACCAAATTGAATAAATTGTAAAACTTGGATTCTACAAGAAATTTGTATGAAATTGCTTTATATTATTAATTAGAAGGTCTTAAAGAGAAATTTTCCCAATTTCTAAGTTTTTGGACAAAAATGGGCATGTATGGATGAAATTTTAAAGAAAGGAAAAAATCAGCCATTCTTCTACCTCATCCAGCCGAAATTCTCAAGCCCTCCATAGCTAGGGTTTTCAACATTTTCAAGCTCAATAGTAAGTGCTCCCAAGCCCCGTTTTTAACGTTCTTTGTATTTTTGAAACCTCGGTAGCTTACTCTCTCCATTTCTACCCATATTTTAAGTTAGGGTTCATATTTGCAAAGTGACCCATGTGTGACATGCTTATTCTTTGATGTTTTATGGAGGAATATGAAAGTTTGATGTGTGTTAAACATCTTTTCCTAGGTGATTTTCATGAAAAACCCCTAAGATGACCTTTTTGCAAAAGGTGTAAAATATGTGGTAGAAATGTGAAGTAATGGAAAAATGTGGGCTGCCATAAGGGGGAAAATCATTCGGCTAGGCTTGGGTAAGGTAGAAATTGCATGCATTTCATTATACGAGCCTAGGGACTAAATCGTAAAAATGTGAAAGGTTAGGGTCAAAATGGTCATTTATTCAGGGGTGAAATTTAGACTTGAAAAGAATAATGTGAGGTATTAATGATTCATTTTTATTGTTATAGACCTCGAGGAACAAATTCTGGAGGTCGATCGAGGAAAACGAAAGGTTTTGGAATAACCGAAACGCGAAACTGAGACGAGTACCAAGTAAGTTCGAATAACTTAAAGTAAACTCTTAATATACCTAATTGCATGTTTTATGAATGTATGAATATTGTATTTCATGATTGCATGAAAATTCATGAAATGTGTTATTAATAATGACATGATGATAAATGTCCCGATTGAGGTTAAAAAGGAAGTCCGATGGGTAAACCATGATTTACATGTGACTTGAGATCCTGCATGTGTTGCAGAAAGGATTTAGCCTAGACGGCTAATCCTTTGATCTCCAATATAGAAAGGATCTATGTGACAGCCCTAAAGTGACCCTAGTCAGAAAGCGGTTTCGGGACCGCTAAACCGAGTCACCAAATTATTTGAATATGATAATTATTGTCTAAAATATGTGAATATGAATGTGTGAAAGTTTTAAGCTTCGATTTAGTTAATTGCATGTGAATTTAGTTAATAGGACTTATGTGTGACACTTGTGAAATGTGATAGGTTAATCTATAAGGATCTATTAGTGCATGTAATTAAAAAGGGTGGACTTGCATGTCAATTTCCCCAGTTAATTGGTAGTGGCCGGCCATGACAATGAGGGTGGACAAAATGTGATGGGTAAAACATGTCATAAACATGTTATGTTAGTGTTTTATGGGAGGAATGATAAAATAAGGAGCATGGGTAATAAAATAATAGTGGTTAGTAGGAGGAGAAAGAGAAAAAGAAAAAAAATGAGCTAGGCTACTCCTCCATTGCCGTGACTTGAGGAAGGAAGAAGAAGAGGATTTTCTTGCTTCATGTTCGGTTGGTTAGTGTTTAGGATGAGGTATGTTTGATGTTGTTCCATGAGATTCATGCATGTTTTTAGTTGTTAGCTTGAGTTCTACCAAGCCCATGGTTTAAATCTTTGCTATGTGATGGAGATGATCTTCGACCATGGGTGTTGTCTTCTTGGTTGGTGTTTGATGTTGTGGTGATGAGGCATGAAGATGAGTTAAGTTTCGGCTAAGGTGGATTTGTGTTGATGTCATTTGCATGCTAAATGTGAAGCTTTGTAATGATACATGTGATGGTGGATTGATGACTCTTGGATTTTCTTTTTAGCATTTTTGAGTTAGACATTAAGTTCTTTGTTTAACCCATGACCAAAATTGGAACGGTATGGTGTCTTGATGCATTCGGCCATGGTAGGAAGTAGAAGAGAAATATGGTTGTTGATTCATGTTATTTGGATGAAAAATGGTAGTAAGGTGAAGTGCAAATGTTAGTATTTGATTACTAGTGTATATATGTGTATTAGCTGAGTTTTGAACTTGAAACAAAATGGTATGTAGTCAATACAAGTAACCATATTTGTAGGAAGTATTAAGCATATAATTGGCCTCAACATAGACATGCATATTCGGCCACATGAGATAGATTGGTGTTGCATGTATTCGGTTATAGGCGAGCATAATGATGAATCTATCTTGACTTAGATAATCGGCTCAAGGAGAATTTGTTAAAGTGCTTAGTTAATTGATATTAGGTTAATGATGTGTGTATTCGGTCATAAAGGTGCACATGAGGAAATGTTAGATTAATTGTATTAAATTACTCAATGTGATTAAAAATGCGTATGACCATTTTGTATTTGAGCTAAAGGTGGCCATATGACCTATCAAACTCCTTGTCATATTCGGCCATAAGCGAGCATAATGAGACTTTAATAAGTTAAATTTGTTTGAATTAGCTCAAGAGCTTAGAGGACCAAAGTTGGATAAGGGAAAGGAAAAAGTGATCGAATAGCCGCCGAAATCGTTCGACAACATCCGAGGTAAGTTTTTGAGTAATGGATCTTAGATTATGATTCGATTAGATCATGTTTTAAGTAAATCAAAATCATGCTCTTTGTATGTAACTATTGAGCTGAAAATGATAATGCTTGATAAGTGACTTGTGTTTGAATTCTAGTTATGAAAATGAAATATAGATGTGTCATGATTTATTGATATGTGCATGGATATTCGGATGATAACTGGGCTAAGTCGTAATGCATGAATGTCAAAGTAGTCGAACCCTGAAATAGGGGAGACTTTAACTAATAAATTGTACTAATTGGCTTGACCAAAAATTCTAGAAAAAAAATTTTAGATGGATATATGAGTCGAGTTTCAGGTAAAATTTACAAAACTGGTTTTCGAGTTTTGGAACTCAAGATATGATTTTTAAGGTGACAGTGACGCAGTTAGCCAGCTTGTCTGGAAATTTTTAAAATGGACTGTGAAAATAAATGAATTAAGTCTGTTAGCACCTCGTGTTTGACTCCGGCAACGGTCTCGGGTACGGGGTGTTACAATTTTATTGGTATCAGAGCTGCGGTTTAGTCGATTCTAGGACTACCGTAATACGTTTGGGTCTAGCTATACATGCCATTATGTGATTATTTGATAGTGTGGTGATTTCTGACAATTGAAAATGTGTTTATTTATAGTAATGGATCCCGATCCCAACCGAGTGGTAGCTGATGATCTTAAGAGTGTAGCGCCTGCTCCCGCACAAGGGACAGCGCCGGCGGACTCTCAACCTATTGCTAGTAATCCAAATGATGAAGCTAGACAAGCTTTTTATAGCGTGATGAATGATTGGTTCAACCAATACATTCGAACTAATACGGCTGTTCCACAACCTCCATTCCCGACTAATACCACCCCCGCACCTACAATACCTCCGGTAACTGACCAAATAAGGTCAAATAAGCCCCCAATTGACAGAATCTGAAAACACGGGGCTACTGAATTTAAAGCTACGGACAGCGATGATGCCGAGCAAGCTGAATTTTGGTTGGACAACACTATTCGGGTACTCGATGAGCTATCTTGCACACCCGATGAGTGCCTAAAGTGTACTATCTCCTTGCTACGTGATTCTGCCTACTATTGGTGGAATACGTTGACTTCTGTTGTGCCTAGAGATCAAGTAACTTTGGAGTTTTTCCAAACTGAGTTTCGGAAAAAGTATATCAGTCAAAGATTCATGGATCAAAAACGGAAGGAATTTCTTGAACTAAAACAAGGTTCCATGTCGGTTACCGATTATGAACGAAAGTTTGTAAGGCTTAGCCGGTACGCTCGAGAATGCATTTCTTCAGAAGCCGTGATGTGTAAACGTTTCGAGGATGGACTGAATGATGATATAAAGCTGTATGTTGGCATTTTGGAAATCCGAGAATTTGTGGTACTTGTCGAGCGAGCTTGCAAAGCCGAGGAGCTCAATATGGAGAAAAGAAAAGCTGATATGGGAGCAAAGGAGTTTCATAAGAGGTCTTCGGGGAGGCCCTTTCAACAGTCATCGAAGAAATTTAGAGATGATTTAGGCTGGTCTAGAGACACTTCGGGTTTTTCTAGACGAGATCGTGATCGACCCCCTGTGAGTGCACGAGTCACTTCGGTCGCCAGTGTTGGAAATGATCGTCGAGACAGAACGGAGTGTCAGTATTGTGGTAAATGACATTCGGGGAGTTGTAGATTCCATGACCGCTCCTGTTACAAGTGCGGATCAGCTAACCACTTTATTAAAGATTGCCCGAGATTGTCTGAACAGAACGTAAATCAGAGTGGGAAACCTGGTGCTACTACTGCTCGGGGTAGACCATCTAGAAATACGGGCAATGCTAGTGGCGGTCAGAGAGGATTTAGAGATGCTACAACCAGATCTGAGGCTCGTGCTCCTACTAGAGCGTACGCTATACGCGCACGCGAGGATGCTTCCTCGCCAGATGTTATTACCGGTACTTTTACTCTCTTTAATACTAATGTGATTGCTTTGATTGACCCTGGTTCTACTCATTCTTATATATGTGAAACCTTAGCATCCAGTAAGACTCTACCTGTTGAGTCTATTGAGTTTGTAATTCGGGTGTCAAATCCTTTGGGTCGTTACGTGCTTGTCGACAAAATGTGTAAGAAATGTCCCCTAGTAATCCGAGGTTCCTATTTTTCGGCCGATTTGATGCTTTTACCGTTTGACGAATTTGATGTTATCCTCGGTATGGATTGGTTGACCGTACATGATGCAATTGTAAATTGCAAAAGAAAAACCATCGATTTAAGGTGTGTAAATAACGAGATAATCCGAGTTGAGTCTACTGACTTTAATAGGTTGCCAGCTGTAATATCATCGATGTTGGCTCAGAAATATGTAAGAAAGGGGTGTGAAGCATACCTTGCATATGTACTTGATGACAAAGAGTTAGAAAAGAAGCCTGAATCTGTGCCAGTGGTTCGTGAATACCCGGATGTTTTTCCCGAAGAATTACCGGGTTTACCACCTGTTCGGGAGGTAAAGTTTGGTATTGAGCTTGTACCTGGGACTACACCAATTTCGATAGCTCCGTATCGTATGGCACCAACCGAGTTAAAAGAGTTGAAAGCTCAGTTGCAAGAGTTGACGGATAGGGGTTTCACTCGACCAAGTTTCTCACCTTGGGGTGCACCAGTATTGTTTGTGAAAAAGAAGGACGGAACCATGAGGTTGTGCATCGACTATCGTCAGCTGAATAAAGTGACAATAAAGAATAAATATCCGTTACCGTGTATTGATGATTTGTTTGATCAACTAAAGGGATCCTCGGTGTTTTCAAAGATAGATTTGAGATCGGGTTATTATCAGTTGCGAATTCGAGATTTGGATATACCCAAAACTGCTTTCAGAACGAGATACGGTCACTACGAATTCTTAGTGATGCCGTTTGGGCTCACTAATGCCCCCGCGGTATTTACGGATTTGATGAATCGGATCTTCAGACCGTATTTGGATCGGTTTGTAGTTGTGTTTATCGATGATATTTTGGTCTATTCGAGAAATGAAACCGATCATGCTGAACACCTGGGATTAGTGTTGCAAATTTTACGGGATAAGCAGTTATATGCTAAGTTCAGTAAGTGTGAGTTCTGGTTAAGAAAGGTTAGCTTCTTGGGTCATGTGGCATCTGCATCGGGTATTCGAGTTGATCCGAACAAAATTTCGGCCATACTTAACTGGAAGCCTCCGAGAAATATTACTGAAGTTCAGAGCTTTTTGGGACTTGCCAGTTACTACAGACGCTTTGTAAAGGGTTTCTCGATGATAGCCACACCAATGACGAAACTACTTTAGAAAGATGTTAAGTTTGAATGGACAGAAAAGTGTCAGAAAAGTTTCGATCAACTGAAAACTTGTTTGACTGAAGCTCCAGTACTAGTGCAGCCCGAATCAGGCAAAGAGTTTGTCATTTATAGTGATGCATCCCTACTTGGGTTGGGTTGCATATTGATGCAAGAGGGTTGAGTTGTAGCTTATGCGTCGAGACAACTGAAGCCACATGAGAAAAATTATCCGACCCATGATCTTGAACTAGCTGCCATCGTGTTCGCTTTGAAAATATGGCGACATTACTTATTTGGTGAGAAGTGCCATGTATATTCGGATCACAAAAGTCTCAAATATTTGATGACTCAAAGAGACTTGAATCTGCGACAAAGACGTTGGCTCGAGTTGTTGAAAGATTATGAGCTTGTCATTGACTATCACCCGGGAAAGGCTAATGTGGTTGCGGATGCCTTAAGTCGTAAATCACTGTTTGCTTTACGAGCGATGAATGTACACTTGTCTGTTCTATCCGACAATGTGTTAGTGGCAGAATTAAAGGCCAAACCATTGTTGATTCATCAAATTCGTGAAGCTCAGAAAGTCGATGATGAACTGGTTGCAAAACGGGCTGAATGTGTTTCGAATATGGAATCAGAGTTTCAAATTGATGATAACGATTGTTTGAGGTTCAGAAGTAGTTTGTGTGTTCCAAGAAATTCAGAACTTATTTCGATGATTCTGAACGAAGCTCATTGTAGCCGAATGTCAATTCACCCGGGGAGTACGAAAATGTACAATGATCTGAGACGTCAGTTTTGGTGGCATGGTATGAAACGAGACATTTTCGATTTTGTTTCGAAGTGCTTAGTATGTCAGCAAGTGAAGGCGGAACATCAAATGCCTACGGGTTTACTTCAGCCGATCATGATACCTAAATGGAAATGGGATCGAGTCACGATGGATTTTGTATCTGGGTTGCCAGTGTCGGCAAGTAAGAAAGATGCGATTTGGGTTGTTGTTGATAGACTGACTAAGTCGGCTCACTTTATCCCCGTACGCACGGATTTTTCATTGGATAAACTAGCTGAATTGTATGTTTCTCAGATTGTGAGATTACACGGGGTACCTATTTCTATTGTGTCGGATAGAGATCCGAGATTCACCTCACGATTTTGGAAGAAATTGCAAGAAGCTTTGGGAACCAAGTTGCATTTTAGCACCGCTTTTCACCCCCAAACCGATGGTCAATCCGAGCGGATAATTCAGATACTTGAGGATATGTTGAGATGTTGCATCCTCGAGTTTAGTGGTTCATGGGAGCGGTATTTACCTTTGATTGAATTCGCTTACAACAATAGTTTGCAATCAAGTATTAAGATGGCACCTTACGAGGCTTTGTACGGTCGTAAATGCCGTACACCATTGTTTTGGACCGAGCTCGGTGAAAGTAAAATTTTCGGAGTTGATTTGATTAAAGATGCTGAACAGAAAGTAAAAGTAATCCGTAAAAGTCTGAAGGTAGCCACGATCGTCAGAAGTCATACGCGGATTTGAAACGAAAAGACATTAAGTATCAGGTGGGAGACAAAGTGTTTCTTAAAGTTTCACCTTGGAAAAAGATACTCAGATTTGGCCGTAAGGGCAAATTGAGTCCGAGATTCATTAGGCCGTATGAAATCTCCGAACGAGTTGGTCCAGTTGCATATAGGTTGCTTTTACCCCCTGAACTTGAAAGGATCCACAACGTTTTTCATGTTTCGATGCTTCGACGTTACAGATCTGATCCTTCGCACATAATAAGTCCCTCTGAGGTTGAAATTCAAGCCGATATGAGTTATGGAGAAGAACCAATTCGTATCCTAGCTCTTGAAGTGAAAGAGTTGCGAAACAAAAAGGTTCCTTTAGTAAAAGTGTTATGGCTCAAACACGGGATGGAAGAAGCTACTTGGGAACCCGAGAACTCTATGAAAGAACGATACCCAAACCTATTTACCGGTAAGATTTTCGGAGACGAAAATTTCTTAAGTGGGGGAGAGTTGTGACAGCCCTAAAGTGACCTTAGTCGGAATGCGGTTTCGGGACCGCTAAACCGACTCACCAAATTATTTTAATATGATAATTATTGTCTAAAATATGTGAATATGAATGTGTGAAAGTTTTAAGCTTCGATTTAGTTAATTGCATGTGAATTTAGTTAATAGGACTTATGTGTGACACTTGTGAAATGTGATAGGTTAATCTATAAGGATCTATTAGTGCATGTAATTAAAAAGGGTGGACTTGCATGTCAATTTCCCCACTTAATTGGTAGTGGCCGGCCATGACAATGAGGGTGGACAAAATGTGATGGGTAAAACATGTCATAAACATGTTATGTTAGTGTTTTATGGGAGGAATGATAAAATAAGGAGCATGGGTAATAAAATAATAATGGTTAGTAGGAGGAGAAAGAGAAAAAGAAAAAAAAATGAGCTAGGCTACTCCTCCATTGCCGTGACTTGAGGAAGGAAGAAGAAGAGGATTTTCTTGCTTCATGTTCGGTTGGTTGGTGTTTAGGATGAGGTATGTTTGATGTTGTTCCATAAGATTCATGCATGTTTTTAGTTGTTAGCTTGAGTTCTACCTAGCCCATGGTTTAAATCTTTGCTATGTGATGGAGATGATCTTCGGCCATGGGTGTTGTCTTCTTGGTTGGTGTTTGATGTTGTGGTGATGAGGCATGAAGATGAGTTAAGTTTCGGCTAAGGTGGATTTGTGTTGATGTCATTTGCATGCTAAATGTGAAGCTTTGTAATGATACATGTGATGGTGTATTGATGACTCTTGGATTTTCTTTTTAGCATTTTTGAGTTAGACATTAAGTTCTTTGTTTAACCCATGACCAAAATTGGAATGGTATGGTGTCTTGATGCATTCGGCCATGGTAGGAAGTAGAAGAGAAATATGGTTGTTGATTATTGTTATTTGGATGAAAAATGGTAGTAAGGTGAAGTACAAATGTTAGTATTTGATTACTAGTGTATATATGTGTATTAGCCGAGTTTTGAACTTGAAACAAAATGGTATGTAGTCAATACAAGTAACCATATTTGAAGGAAGTATTAAGCATATAATTGGCCTCAACATAGACATGCATATTCGGCCACATGAGATAGATTGGTGTTGCATGTATTCGGTTATAGGCGAGCATAATGATGAATCTATCTTGACTTAGATCATCGGCTCAAGGAGAATTTGTTAAAGTGCTTAGTTAATTGATATTAGGTTAATGATGTGTGTATTCGGTCATAAAGGTGCACATGAGGAAATGTTAGATTAATTTATTAAATTGCTCAATGTGATTAAAAATGCGTATGACCATTTTGTATTTGAGGTAAAGGTGGCCATATGACCTATCAAACTCCTTGTCATATTCGGCCATAAGCTAGCATAATGAGACTTTAATAAGTTAAATTTGTTTGAATTAGCTCAAGAGCTTAGAGGACCAAAGTTGGATAAGGGAAAGGAAAAAGTGATCGAATAGCCGCCGAAATCGTTCGACAACATCCGAGGTAAGTTTTTGAGTAATGGATCTTAGATTATGATTCGATTAGATCATGTTTTAAGTAAATCAAAATCATGCTCTTTGTATGTAACTATTGAGGCGAAAATGATAATGCATGATAAGTGACTTGTGTTTGAATTCTAGTTATGAAAATGAAATATAGATGTGTCATGATTTATTGATATGTGCATGGATATTCGGATGATAACCGGGCTAAGTCTCGAAGGCATTTGTGCTAGTGACTAATTCCGGGTTAAGCCCGAAGGCATTTGTGCGAGTTACTATAACCGGGCTAAGTCCCGAAGGCATTTGAACAAGTAGCTATATCCGGCTAAATTCCGAAGGTACTTGGTTTGGGAATGAGCGATCTTGCTGTAATAATTTCAATTAATACGCTCGTAAAATCCCAACGATGAGGTACGTTTCGTATATGCATTGGAGTAGTTGATTCCTTTTAAATATTATTCGCTCAGACAATTAATGAGCTTCCGGCCTTTGGTTAAGTTGATCCCTTATGTGTGAATATAAGGGTTGGAAATGTGAAGTAGGACTGATTTTTGAGAATATGTGTATATGAAATTATCCGTTTAGTTATATGAATGCTATACTTCAGTTGTGCCTAATTTCATTGCTCAAAACTTACTAAGCATTAAATGCTTACTCCGTTCTTTGAATCTCTGTTTTATAGATTTTGGTTCGTCAGCTATCAGACTCGGGATTGTCGAAGTCGAAGTCATCCACACTATCAAAGACCTTTTGGTACACTTTTGGTTGAACTCTGAAAATGGCATGTATAGGACTACCCTTTTTGTTGTTGGTTATGTACCCTTTGGTTTTGTATAAATTTGGATAGCCATGCGAAAATGGCTTATATATACTTTGAGCATAGCATTATAATCATTTTGTATGTTGTTCATTGAGAGGTATGGAAATGTTTGGTAACGATTAGCCATTGGAATGGTTAATCATGATCATTTTGGTGCTTTGTATGACAAATTCTAGTTGATTCATGGAAAACCATGAAATAGGTAAAGTTTACCTTAAAAATAGATGCTGACAGCAGCAGTGGTGTGGATTTGAAAAATCACTAAAAATAGTAGGAATGGAATTAAATAGTAAATAAATTATGTAATCGAACCTTGATGAATCTATTTTCATATGAAAGTAACGAAATGATCATATGAGCTGTATTTTATGAGATGCTTAAGTTTTCGTGAAACAGGGAAAGAGCGATTTCTGGATCCCCTGTTCCGACTTTGGAAATTAACTATAAATTAACCAGAGATAATTAGAAGTCATGCCCTATATGTAAAGATTCCTTTTCGAGTCTAGTTTCTTTAGAAACAAACGGCATAAGTATTGAAGCTCTGTACAAGGATATATCTAAGTCGTAATGCATGAAGGTCAGAGTAGTCGAACCCTGAAACAGGGGAGACTTTAACTAATAAACTGTACTAATTGGATCAACCAAAAATTCTAGAAAACAATTTGTAGATGGATATATGAGTCTAGTTTCAGGTAAAATTTACGAAACTGGTTTTTGAGTTTTGGAACTCAAGATATGATTTTTAAGGTGACAGTGACGCAGTTAGCCAGCTTGTCTGGAAATTTTTAAAATGGACAGTGAAAATAAATGAATTAAGTCTGTTAACACCTCGTGTTCGACTCCGGCAACGGTCTCGGGTACGGGGTGTTACAATCTAGCCCGGACGGGTGTTCCTTGAGTGATCGAGCCTCCCGAAGAATATGTGTGTATTATGGATTTAGCCCGGACGGGTAATCCGATTAGGGTTTGAATTTAGCCTGGACTGGTAATTCAGATCCGAGCTCATTAAGAGTGTTTGAAGCTATAATAAATTTAGCCTGGACTGGTAATCCCGACATCACCTTATGAGTTTACATTGCAGGGGATTTAGCCTGGACTGGTAATCCCGCCGTAAGATGTGAGGTTCGCAGAAATGCATACATGAGACGATTGCTCTTATGACTTTACAGTAAATGGATAATCCATCAAGATTTTCAAAAAACTCAACGAGATTAACATGAGATATATAAATGAATATGTTGGATGATGAGCTCATCTAAGATAAATTACATGGTGCATTGTTATGTGACTAACTTGTTGATTGAGTGTATTTGATAGGGAAATCATTCCATGCTTGTTGGTTTTATTGCCTAATATGATTGTATGCTAATTAATCGATAAGTTTACTTTCCAGTTATTCGGGATTACTAAGCATGTAAATGCTTAACCCTCTCTTTTCCCTATTTTTCAGAGCTCGAGGACTCGTAAAGATTGGAAGACGGTTGGAAAGTCAACACACTATCAACTTGCCCAGCTTTGGTATAAAGATGTTTTTATTTTTGTTCAATGACATGTATAGGGCTTTTTTTATTTTGTTATATGTGTCATTTGGTTTGCCAATATGAAGGCTTGTAAAGGTATACTTATTCACTTGTATATGGCCATGGGAATTGGCTCATTTTGATGTAGGTTATGACCTACAAATTTATGCATGCTTATGTTCAATTGTGCTAGTGAGAATGAAATATGGTATATCACATTTAAACACAATGTAATGTGACCAAATTACATGGAATGGCTAAGCCATAATTGGAAATGAGTTATAATAATGAGCCAATCTTAAAAGTGTTATAAGGCATAGAAACCCTTAATACAAAGGGAATGACCTAGCATGTGTAAAACCGATGAGATGAGGTTTACATGCAATGAGATTTATCAAGGTCATTTGAGATGTATAATTAAGCCTTGTTATGTATTATGGAAAACTATAAGTGAGAGCGGATGTTAGAGGGTGACCAAAGGCTTGGAAAATAGCCTAACAAGGTCCACACAGGTACATACACGGGTGTGTGTCTAGGCTGTGTGTGACACACGGTTTTCCCCATGGGCGTGTGGTATGGCCGTGTGTCCCCTGCACCTAAGGATTTCAAGTCAGAATGCATGGTAGTAAACACTCGGGTTGAGACACAGTCCTGTGTCTCAACCGTGTGGAGGGCACGGCCTAGCACACGGGCGGTGTCTTGGCCGTGTGCCCCTAAATGCATGCTGACGTCATAAATAGAATGCTCAAGTTTTTGGACATGGGCGACCACACGGGCGTGTCTAGGCCGTGTGAAGGACACCAGCCAGAGACACGAACATGTGCTTGGCCGTGTGGAAACCCTTATAGGTTCAAAATAGAAAATAAATTCAATTAATTCCATACGGGTTAGGGATATGGGCATGTCCCAAAGCACACGGGTGTGTGTATTGTCTCCACACGAGTGTGTGAGGCATTAACCAAGAAATTTTCTTAAAATTTTCTTAGGTTCTCAGTTTATTCTCGGACCCTTCTCAATGTGTGTTTTGGGCCTCGTAGGCCTATAATAGGGACACTAAGAAGTTGGAAATGAAATTTTATAACCCGTACTTCCTGAAAATGTTCAAGTACATGTCTGGTAATGCCTCGTACCTGGTCCCGGTCTCGGGTACAGGTAAGGGGTGCTACATTTAGTGGTATCAAAGCTACGGTTTAGTCGGTTCTAGGACTACCGTAGAGAGTATTGAGTTTCGCTATACATGCCATTATACGAACATTGATAGTGTGACATCTTTTAACTATTTAGTTGTCTTTGAATACAGTAAATGTCTTCCAATCAAGCACAAGATGAGTCCGAGGGAACCGAGATCCATGCTCCAGCTTCTGTACAACGAGCGATTTCTAGTAGTAGTAGAAGGCCTATCTGAAGGCCGGGAAGAGGCCAGAGTCACCTTTTTTAACATGATGGACGAGTGGTTTAGGGATCATTTGAAAAATCGCCCCAATGTTCCACGACCTCCCCCACTAGCTAACCAACTTAATGAGGAATTGCCACGAGGTATGGCACCTGTAAGAATCGGTAAAGCCCCTGTAGACAAGTTTAGAAAGTATGGGACTGAGGAATTTAGAGCTAAGATTGATGATGATGCTGAATGAGCCAAGTTTTGGCTCAATAATACTACACGAGTATTGGACAAATTATCGTGCACACTTGAAGAGTGTTTAAAGTGTGTTGTATCTCTTCTAAAAGATACTACATACCACTAGTGGAAGACTGTATCTTTAGTGGTACCAAAGGAAAACATCACTTGGAATTTTTCCAAGCAGAGTTTAAGAAGAAATACATCAGTCAAAGATTCTTAGATTCGAAGCGAAAGGACTTCCTGGAACTCAAAAAAGGAAATAAGACGGTATCAGAATACGAAAGGGAATTCGTGAGACTAAGTCAGTATGCAACTGAATGGGTCCTAACAGAGTCAAAAATGTGTAAATGCTTCGAGGAAGGTCTGAATGAGGAAATCAAGTTATTGATTGGGATCCTTGAGATACGAGAGTTTGCTGTATTAGCTGATCGGGCCAAGATGGCCGATGAGCTCAAAAATGAAAGGAAACAAGCAAAGAGAGAAGCTTGAGTTTCGAGCAAGAGATCCAGCGGTAAGACGCTCTCATTTCTCATAAAGAAATCAATGAGTCAACATGAACGCTCCACTTCATCAGTAGGATATTCACGTAGAGCGAGAAGCTCCAAACGACGTAACTAGAAGTCTTCCTCCCTGATGGTGACTAGTCTAGGGAGTTTAGATGATCAAAAGCCAAAATGCAAAAGCTGCAACAAATTTCACTTCGGAGAGTGCCGAATAAAGTGCGGTGCATGCTACAGATATGGTTCTCTTGACCAATTCCTCAGAGACTGCCCTGAGCGAACCGATAAAAAGGTGGAAGTAGCCCCAAAGTCGAGTGCTCCTATTCCACGAGGTAGACCTCTGAGGTATCCTAAAAGTGCTAGTGGCAGTCAAGTTGTAGCCAAAGACACTACAAAATCAGAGGATCGAGCCCTGACAAGAACGTATGCAGTACGTGCTCGAGAGGAAGACTCTGCTCCTGATGACATCACAGGTACTTTTTATCTTTTTAATACTTGTGTTGTTGCCTTAATTGATCCAGGATCAACTCATTCATACATTTGCATGACTTTGGTGTCTAGTATGAATATATCCATTAAACCTATGAAATTTATTATCAGAGTGTCGAACCCATTAGGCAAGTCAGTCCTGGTTAATAAAGTCTGTAAGAATTGTCCTTTGACGATTCAGTGTCATTGCTTTCTGGCTAACCTTTGTTGTTGTCATTTGATGAGTTTGATGTAATACTTGGTATGGATTGGTTAGCCCTGCATGATGTAATTGTAAACTGTGGTAGTAAGTCTATTGTATTGAAGTGCCCAGATGGTGAGATTCTACGAGTTGATTCAAGAGAATTGGGTACACCACCGTTTTTATTACCTCAATGATGGCTCGGAGATATATGAGAAAAGGGTACGAAGCCTACCTTGCTTTTGTTCTGAGCACTAAGGAAACTGAGTTGAAGATTGAGTCTGTGCCAATAGTATGTGAATATCCAGACGTGTTCCCGGAGGAATTACCCGGATTGCCTCTTAAAAGAGAGATAGAGTTTGGTATTGAACTGGTGCCAGGAACAGCTCCTATTTCTATTGCTCTGTATAGGATGGCACCAACTGAGCTGAAAGAGTTAAAAGCACAATTGCAAGAGCTGACGGATAAAGGTTTTGCAAGGCCGAGTTTTTTGCCTTAGGGTGCTGCCGTATTATTTGTAAAGAATAAAGATGGATCGATGAGGCTATGTATAGATTATCGGTAATTGAACAAGGTAACTATTAAGAATAAGTATCCTTTGCCAAGGATCGATGATTTGTTTGACCAGTTGAGGGGAGTCACTATATTCTCTAAAATAGACCTGAGGTCCGGCTACTATCAGTTGCGAGTTAAGGAATCGGACGTGCCTAAGACAGCGTTCAGAACTAGGTATGCTCACTATGAATTCCTTGTCATGCCATTTGGGTTGACGAATGCACCGACCGTATTCGTGGACTTAATGAATAGGATATTTCAGCCACACTTGGACAAGTTTGTCATTGTGTTCATTGACGACATTATAATTTATTCCAAGGATGAGACAGAGCATGTGAAGCATCTGAGGACTATGTTGTAGACCTTACGGGAAAAATATTTGTATGCTAAGTTTAGCAAGAGTGAGTTTTGGCTCCAAGAATTAGGGTTTTTGGGTCAATTGTTTCAGGTGAAGGCATCCGAGTTGATCCAAGTAAGATCTCTGCTATCGTTGAAAGGAAACCACCTAAAAATGTAACTGAGGTTAGAAGCTTTTTGGGCTTAGCCGGTTACTACTGAAGATTTGTGAAAGGATTCTCCATGATAGTGACTCCAATAACGAGATTGCTACAAAAAGACGTTAAGTTTGAATGGACGGGAAAGTGTCAGTAGAGTTTCGAGAAGTTGAAGACATTGCTGACTGAAGCTCCTGTTCTAGTATTACTCGAGTCGGGAAAAGAGTTTATGGTCTACAGTGATGCATCCTTAAATGGAATGGGTTGTGTGCTTATGCAAGATGGTAAGGTGATAGCCTATGCTTCGTGGCAGTTGAAGCCACACGAGAAGAATTATCCGACGCACGACTTAGAGCTTGCCGCCATTGTTTTGCCTTGAAAATCTGGAGGCATTACTTATATGGTGAGACTTGTCGTATATTCATAGGCCACAAGAGTTTGAAGTATTTGATGATTCAAAAAGATTTGAATCTGAGGCAGCAGAGATTGTTAGAATTAATTAAAGATTACGAGCTGATCATTGATTATCACCCGGGAAAGGCGAATGTGGTCGCCGATGCGCTAAGCAGAAAATCTTTGTTTGCACTGAGAGCCATGGACACTTGACTGGCGTTGCTTGATAATGGTTCAGTCTTGGCAGAGCTAATGACTAGGCTAACATTTCTTCGGGAAATTTATGATGCTTAGACTAATGATAGTGACCTGCAAGCTAAAAGAACTTAATGTGAGTCAGACATTGAAACAGACTTTCAGATTGGTCTTGATGGGTGTTTGATGTTTAGAGACAGAGCTTGTGTACCGAGGAATGATGAAATTATTCAAAAAATCTTGCAAGAAGCACATGAGAGTCGTTTTTCTATTCATCTGGGAAGTACCAAGATGTACAATGATTTGAAGAAAATATACTGATGGAATGGCATGAAAAGAGACATCTCCGAATTTGTATCGAAATGTTTGATATGTCAGCAAGTCAAAACTGAACATCAATTACCTTCAGGTTTTTTACAACCTGTAATGGTTCCCAAATGGAAGTGGGACAGAGTTACTATGGACTTTGTGACAGGATTACCATTGACCCCGAAAAAGAAAGATGCTATATGGGTTGTATAAGTTGACAAAGTCAACTTATTTTATTCCGGTAAGGACAGATTATTCACTGGATAAGTTGGCCGACTTATATATCTTTGAGATTGTGAGATTACACAGGGTGCCGCTATCGATTATTTCAGGCAGAGACCCGAGATTCACTTCGAGATTCTGAAAAAAGTTACAATAAGCCTTGGGTACAAAGTTAAGCTTTAGTACAGCTTTTCACCCGCAGACCGATGATCAGTCTAAGCGGATGATTCAGATTCTTGAAGATATGTTGCGATGTTGCATCCTCGAATTTCAGGGTAGCTGGGAAAAATACCTGCCATTGGTAGAATTTTCCTGCAACAATAGTTTTCGAATGAGTTTGAAGATGACGCCTTATGAGGCCTTGTATGGCAAAAAGTTTCAAACTCCATTGTATTGGACGGAACGCAATGAGAGTTAGATTCACGGAGTTGATCTGATCAAGGAAAATAAGGGAAAGGTTAAAGTGATACAAGACTTTTAAAAGCGGCATCGGATAGGCAAAAGTCTTATATTGATCTGAAAAGAAAAGAAATTGAGTTCCAAGTTTGGAGATAGAGTATTCTTGAAAGTATCTCCATGGAAAGAGGTGTTGAGATTTGGCTGGAAGGGCAAACTGAGTTCGCAATTTATCGGACTGTATGAGATCACTGAAAGAGTTAGACCATTAGCCTATCATTTGGCATTGCCATCGAACTGGAAAAGATTCATGACATGTTTCATGTATCTATGTTAAGACGATATCGATCAGACCCCTCTCATGTGATTTCACCGATGGAGATTGAAATTAGACCGGACATGACTTATGGTGAGGAACCGGTCAAGATTTTAGCTCGAGAGGTTAAACAGCTAAGAAATAAATATGTGGCTTTGGTAAAAGTCTTATGGCATCGGCATGGTGTGGAAGAGGCTACATGGGAGCCGGAAGAAACCATGAGAAGTCAATATACAAACCAGTTTACTGGTAAGACTTTCGAGGATGAAAGTCCCTAAGGGGGAGAAATGTAACATCCCAAAATAAGGCCTAGTCGGAACAAAGGTTTCGGGACCATAAATCCGATGTTGAAATATCTATTTTATGATTATTATGAGGTTTAGAATATGATAATATGCAGTGCTAAAGTTTCATGAAGAAATTCTATGAGTAAGGTGTCCAATTGGAAAATAAAGACAAAATTGAATAAATTGTAAAACCTGGATTCTAGAAGCAATTTGTATGAAATTGCTTTATATTATTTATTAGAAGGTCTTAAAGAGAAATTTTCTCAATTTCAAATTTTTTGGACAAAAATAGGCATGTATGGATGAAATTTTAAAGAAATGGCTTAAGGGCATTTTGGTCATTTGGCTAATTAATGAAATAAAATGGGAAAATGAAGGCAAAAATCAGCCATTCTTCTGCCCCATCCAGCCAAAATTCTCAAGCCCTCCATAGCTAGGGTTTTTAACATTTTCAAGCTCAATAGTAAGTGCTCCCAAGCCCCGTTTGTAATGTTCTTTGTATTTTTGAAACCTCAGTAGGTTACTCTCTCCATTTCTACCAATATTTTAAGTTAGGGTTCATGTTTGCAAAGTGACCCATGTGTGACATGCTTATTCTTTGATGTTTTATGGAGGAATATGAAAGTTCGATGTGTGTTAAACATCTTTTCCTAGGTGATTTTCATGAAAAACCCCTAAAAGGACCTTTTTGCAAAAGGTGTAAAATATGTGGTAGAAATGTGAAGTAATGGAAAAATGTGGGCTGCTATAAGGGGGAAAAACATTCGACTAGGCTTGGGTAAGGTAGAAATTGCATGCATTTCATTATACGAGCCTAGGGACTAAATCGTAAAAACATGAAAGGTTAGGGGCAAAATGGTTATTTTATTCGGGGGTGAAATTTAGACTCGAAAGGAATAATTTGAGGTATTAATGATTCATTTTTATTGTTATAGACCTCGAGGAACAAATTCTGGAGGTCGATCGACGAAAACAAAAGGTTTCGAAATAACCGAAATACGAAACCGAGACGAGTACCAAGTAAGTTCGAATAACTTAAAGTAAACTCTTAATATACCTAATTGCATGTTTTATGAATGTATGAATATTTTATTTGATGATGGCATGAAAATCCATGAAATGTGTTATTAATAATGACATGATGATAAATGTCCCAATTGAGGTTAAAAAGGAAGTCTGATGGGTAAACCAAGATTTACATGTGACTTGAGATCTTGAATGTGTTGCAAAAAGGATTTAGCCCGGACGGGTAATCCATTGATCTCAAATATAGAAAGGATCTAGCCCGGACGGGTGTTCCTTGAGTGATTGAACCTCTCGAGGAATATGTGTGCATTGTGGATTTAGCCCAGATGGGTAATACGATTAGGGTCTGAATTTAGCCTGGACTGGTAATTCAGATCTGAGCTCATTAAAAGTGTTTGTCGCTATAAGAAATTTAGCCTGGACTGGTAATCCCGACATCACTTTATGAGTTTACATTGCGGGGGATTTAGCCTAGATTGGTAATCCCGCCGTAAGATGTGAGGTTTGTGGGAGTGCATACATGAGACGGTTGCTCTTATTACTTGACGGTAAATGGATAATCCATCGAGATTTTTGAGAAACTCAACGGGATTAACATGAGATATAGAAATGAAAATGTTGGATGATGAGCTCATCTAAGAAAAATTACATGGTGCATTGTTATATGACTAACTTGTTGATTGAGTGCATTTGATAGGGAAATCATTCCATGCTTGTTGGTTTTATTGCCTAATATGATTGTATGCTAATTAATCGGTAAGTTTACTTTCCAGTTATTTGGGATTACTAAGCATGTAAATGCTTACCCTCTCTTTTCCCTATTTTCAAAGCTCGAGGACTCGTAAAGATTGGAAAATAGTTGGAGAGTCAACACACTATCAACTTGCCCAACTTTGGTATAAATATGTTTTTATTTTTGTTTAATGGCATGTATTGGGCTTTTGTTTATTTTGTTATATGTGTCATTTGGTTTGCCAATATGAAGGCTTGTAAAGGTATACTTATTCACTTGTATATGGCTATGGGAATAGGCTCATTTTGAAGTAGGTTATAACCTACAAATTTATGCATGCTTATGTTCAATTGTGCTAGTGAGAATGAAATATGGTATATCACATTTAAACACATGTAATGTGACCAAATTACATGGAATGGCTAAGCCATAATTGGCAATGAGTTATAATAATGAGTCAATCTTGAAAGTGTTATAAGGCATAGAAACCCTTAATACAAAGGGAATAACCTAGCATGTGTAAAACCGATGAGATGAGGCTTACATGCAATGAGGTTTGTCAAGGTCATTTGAGATGTATAATTAGGCCTTGTTATGTATTATGGAAAACTATAGGTGAGAGTGGATGTTAGAAGGTGACCAAAGGCTTGGAAAATAGAGTAACAAGGTCCACATGGGTAGACACACGCGCGTGTGTCTAGGCCGTGTGTGACACACGGTTCACCCCATGGGCATGTGGTATGGTCGTGTGTCTCCTGAACCTAATAATTTCAAGTCAGAATGCATGGTAGTAAACACGCAGGTAGAGACACAACCGTGTGTCTCAACCGTGAGGAGGGCACGGCCTAGCACACTGGCGTGTGTCTTTGCCATTGCCCCTAAATGCATGCTGACATGATAAACAAAATGCTCGAGTTTTTAGACACGGGTGACCACACGGGTATGTCTAGGCAGTGTGAAGGACATGAGCCAGGGACACCGGCATGTGCTTGGCCGTGTGGAAACCCCTGTAGGTTCAAAATAGAAAATAAATTCAATTAATTCCATACGGGTCAGGGACATGGGCGTGTGCATTGTCTCCACACGGGCGTGTGAGGCATTAACCAATAAATTTTCTTAAAATTTTCTTAGGTCCTCGGTTTAGTCCTGGACCTTTCTCAATGTTTGTTTTGGGCTTCGTAGGCCCATAATAGGGACACTAAAAAGTTGGTTGATTGGTTTCAAATTGAAACAAAATTTTATAACCCGTACTTGCCAAAAATGTTCAAGTACATGTCTGGTAACGCCTCGTACCTGGTCTCAGTCTCGGGTACGGGTAAGGGGTGTTACAGTTAGAGACTCTAGTAAGCAAAAACAAGAATATGGTAGGAAGTAACCTTTTTTATTGGCAGTTGCTAAAAGGCAAGTCGACCGATCGTAATGAAAACCATATGTTGGAATGTCCATGGATTGGAGAGTCCAAGGGCTATAAGAATACTTCGGTATATGTTAAAGTTGCATAATCCCCAAGTAGTCTTTTTCACGGAGACTAAACTATGTTCAATTCAGATAGAACGTCTGAAAAGGAGTAATGGATTTTTTTAATGGCATTGACGTCCAAGCCGTTGGTTCAAGAAAGAGCCTTTCTTTGGCTTCGAAGAATGATGTCAAAAGTAGCCTTAGCATTTTTTCTAATAGTCATATTGATGTTGACATTATTGAAGATGAGATAGGGGGTCAGTGGAGGTTAACTGGTTTCTATGGTTCGCCATATGCGCACAACAGAGAGGATTCATGGAGGATGCTAAGAAATTTGGGGCGTGATTAGTATGTGGTGATTTTAATGTGATTATGTATGTTACTAAAAAAAATAGGGGGTTACCTAGAGATGAGAGGAGATGGAAGCTTTCAGAGGGGTCTTGGAGGATTGTCAATTGATGGATGCAAGTTTTCTAGAACATGGTTTACATGGAGAGAGGTAATTTACCATAAACAAATATTAGAAAAAGGCTTGATAGAGGAGTAGCAAATGATAAATGGTTGTCTATGTTTCCCTATACGCTGGTACAGCATCTCTCTCATTCATTTTCTGATCATTGTCCACTTCTTATTCATACAGTTCAACCTATTTATAGAAGTAGAAGGTATAGATTTCAATTTGAGGCATAGTGGGTGTTAGAGGAATCTTTTATGTCTGAGGTGGAGAATATTTGGAGATCAGTGTCGGGTGATTTGTTGAACAAATTGGAAACTCTAAAGAAAGGTTTGATAGAATGGGCTATACGGGTCAAACGTCATAAGGAAGGCATTAAGAAAATTTTGACAAATAAATTAGAATACTTAAATCATGGGGAAACGAATGACGAAAATATGGCGGAGCTTATTGATTCTAAAATACTGTTGAATTTTGATATGGAGAAAGAGGAGATGTATTAGGAACAAAGAGCACGTGTAAATTGGTTAAAATTGGGTGGTAGAAACACTATTTCTTTTCATAAGCATGCATCTCAACATAGAAGTGGAAATTCCATTCGACGATTGCAAAATGAGGATGGAAGGGTTATGAATAGTGAGAGTGATATGGAGGACCTTGCTTAGAACTATATTCAAAAGCTCTTTTCTTAACGGCGTAGGAGATTCAGCTTATATACTGTCTGGCATTGAAAGATGTATTTCCAATAAAGACAATTTGATGTTAACATCGACTTATTCAGAGGAGGAGATATGGTAGGCTTTAAAAGACATGGGGCCTGCTAAGGCATCAGGGGAAGATGGTTTTCCAGCTTTGTTCTTTCAAAAGTACTAGTCGATAATTGGTAAAGACGTCGTGACTTTCTGTTTGAATATTCTCAATAAAGGTATGGATTTTGATTCCCTAAACGTGACTAATATAGTACTGATTCTAAAAATCTCCTATCCCACAAATTTAAGGAATTTTAGACCTATCAGTTTATGCAATATTCTATATAAAGTGATTAACAAGATGATTGTTAATCGATTTAAAATAGTTCTTAATCAGTGTAATGATAACGCACAGAGTGCCTTTGTTTCAAGTAGGTTGATTTCAGATAATATGCTGTTAACATACAAAATTTTGCATACTTACCGACAAAAACGAATAAGGAAGAAAGGTTATGGCAGTTAAACTTGATAAGAGTAAGGCGTACTATAGAGTTAAATGAAAATTTCTCCGAGAGATAATGATCCGTACGGGTTTTGATATGGCATGTAAACTACCATTATTAAGTGTGTCTCTTCTGTTTCATGTTTTGTTGTCATTAATGGGAAAAATAGTAGGCTTTTTAAGCCCACCAAGGGTATCAGACAAGGGGATCCTTTAAGTCCATTACTTTTCTTGATTTGTAGAGAAGGGTTATCTGCCCTTATAAGGTTGGTTGTGAGAGATGGATTGATAAAGTGAGCTAAGGCAAGCAGAAGTGAATCACAAATTTTGTAATAGCCCAATCTTGGGGCTAGTCAAAATAGTGGTCTCGGGACCACAAATCCGGTATTGATTAAATTATTTTTTTATTATTTTGTTGTGAAAGCATGATTTTATGAGTGCATGAAAAATTTGGTGGAGTAATTTTATCATTTGTGAGCTTAATTGTGAAAAAGGACTAAATTGCATAAAGTGCAAAAGTCTTAATTTGATAGCTAAAGGTATCAAATAGATAGAGAATAAGAATTGAGGGTCTTTAAAGGGAAAATAGCCCTTAAAATGAAAGCTTGGCCAACCATAGGAGATATGGATGTTGAAAAGTAAACATTTGCTAAAGTGATGTCATATTAGGTGATAAAATAATACCCTAAGAGCTTAGCTTCATCTTTTTCATTTTCTTCCTTCCTTCTTGACCAAAAATACCAGCAAAGGAAGAGTTTTTGAAGCTTTGAAATTTCAGCTAGGTTATCCCCTTGCAAGTAAGTGATTTTTATGTTCTTTGTTAATGATTTTTACATTTTTGAGACCCTTGAAACATAAGCTTTCAAATGAGGGGACTATCTTGCATAATAGTGGAAAGTTTAGGGTTTTACCATGAAAACATATGTGTAGTTTTTTGAAATTTTATGGGAAAATATGAGTAGTAGATGTGTAATAAACAACTTTTGTGAAGAGTTTTCTCATGAAAACCCAAATAGGGACTACCTTTCATAAATTGGAAGTTTGTTAATAAATGTTTGAAATAGTGGGAATTTGGAGTTTCTATAAGAGTAAAAAGGGTTCGGCTAGGCTTAGGATACGAAGAAATTAGATAAAAATTAATTTTCGAGCATAGGGGTAAAATGGTCATTTTATGAAAGTCTAGGGGCAAAATAGTCATTTTGCCCAATTATGAAATTTTGAATGTATAAATCGATGTGTTGATGAAATAAATGAATTTTATTTATTTAGATCAAGAGAAACGTGATTCGGGTCTTGATCGGGGTCAGAACAAAGTTTACGATGATTAAGCTCGTCTTTATCATTTTGTATCAAGGTAAGTACACATGTAAATAATGTGTTATTGAAGTTTGCTTTGAAATATGTTGATACTATACATGTGTAAATTGACTTATTGTGCTATGTATCTAAAGTCTATTTGTTGATATGAATGAATAAATAACATGAAGTGTGAGTAAAGTACGTTGTGAGCAAGTACGATGCTATTCGGTTAGTTATGAAATCCCGTTGGACATTAGAATTAACATAGGATAAAAAAAGGGTATGCCATAAAAAGTTATGTATCTGAACTCATGAGTTAAGTCTGAGTTCATGAGATGGATGTTATATGTAAAGAAGGTCCGGGTACTGATTTTGTGTACAGACCTATGAGCAGCTCAATAAACGAACGTTACATGATAGCTATGGGTTCGGGTCCTAATTTGATAAAAAGGCCCGTGAATAGCTCAAATGTGAGCATTTCATAGCACGAGGTAGCTTTGACTACTTAGATGGCAGTTAGATACAAATTTCCCCTGTATCCACATGTCTTCCGAGAGTTCAACGGGTAATTCGTAGATTTAATTGGTGAAAACTTTGGTGAGATATGTATACCGAACTCATGAATTGGACCTGAGAAAAGATGAGATGAATCAAGAATACATGAATGAAAGGAAGAATAAGGTAGGGATGCTAAATCATTTATATCTTTTACGCATGATGAGTTACCATTTGCCGAATATGACTTTCTTTTACTTGCCCTTTATTTGCATATATGTACTTACTAAGCTTCCATGCTTACCCTCCTTTCTTTTTTTCCCTTATAGTGCCGCCAAGCTAACATTGAGGATCCAGTGACATCAGAAGCTTCGATCACACTATCACTCAAAACCTTGGTATAGCTAGTTTAATTGTTTTGTTTACTGGCATGTATAGGGACTCGAGTCTTTTGTTTAGCATTTTGTCAGGTCACCATAATGTATTGGCTCATATGTGATTTGATACTCATTTTGTATAAGCCATGAATGTTGAATAATGCTAATTAATATTAAATGAAATGATGCAAGCTGTGTTGGTTATGCTCATTATGTTGATTTTAAATTTGGATTGATCTTATTTAAATAGGTGTTTTTAAGGGTGGCAAAGAGGTTTGGCAAATAGCCTTATTTTGTCCACACGGGTAGGCACACGGGCGTGTTTCTAGGCCGTGTATGACACACAGTCTGCCCTATGGGCGTGTGGTCTAGCCGTGTGTCCCCTACACGCAAACATTTTGAATCAGTATGCATAGTGGTAAATACACGGGCAGAGACACGGCTATGTGTCTCTGCCGTGTAAAGGGCACGGCCTAGCACACAGACGTGTGCCTTGGCCGTGTGGCCCTTAAGGATTGCTAACGTCAAAAACAGAATATCCAAGTTTTTGCACACGGGCTAGGACACGAGCGTGTGCCAGGCCATGTGAATACCCCTGTAGGTATGCATTTAGAATTAATTCCACACGTATAAAGGACACGGGTGTGTCCCTATTTTGCTTAGGCCATGTGATCCACACAGGCTAATAGCACGACCGTGTCGAAATGTCACACGGGCGTGTGCCCTGGGTTAAGTGTTATTGTTCAGTGTTTGTTTAAGGACCCAGATTGATTCTGAATGGGTTCCAATGGATGTTTTGAGCCTCGTAAGCTCTCATTAAGGATTTTATAAGTAGAATTGAAAAAGTTTTAATTTGGCCATGTTTTGGTATTACAAAAACGTCTATATGCATAATTTTAAGTCAGGTAATGCCTCGTATTCCGACTCGACGTGGGGCATGGTTGCTGGGTATTACATTTAGTGGTATCAGAGCTACGATTTAGTCGATTTTCGGAATAACGTAGCGTGTGTATGAGTCTAGCTATACATGCCATAGATAAATTATGATAGTGTGACTACTCTTGATTTTTCTAAAATGTGTTTTCTTATAGTAATGGATCCCGATCAAACTATGGCGGATGACGTAAAAAGTAACGTTCCGGCTCCCACCGAAAGGGCGGTGTCGTCTAATAATCGACCTCCCACGGTTAGTCAAGGAGAATGACAAGGGGCTCGGGAAGCCTTTCTCCATATGATGAATGAATAGTATATAGAGTTCATCAGAGCGAACCCGAATACTAAACCCCCTCCACCCCCACCTATCCCTCAACCTGTCCCCGTAGTACCCCAGGGTATGGACCTTAAGAGGTGGAATAGACTTCTAGTGGATAAGATCCGAAAGCATGGAGCCGAGGAATTCCGTGCTAATAGTAATGATGACCCTGAAAGGGCAGAATTCTGGCTAGAGAATACCATCAGGGTATTCGATGAATTATCTTGCACTCCTGAAGAATGTTTGAAGTGCGTCATATCGTTATTGAGGGACTTGGCATATTACTGTAGGAAGACGTTAGTCTCAGTGGTGCCTCATGAAAGGGTCACGTGGGAGTTCTTCCAAGAGGAATTCCAGAAAAAATACATCAATGAGAGATTTATGGACCAAAAGCGTAAGGAATTTCTTGACTTGAAACAAGTTCGTATGACGGTTACTGAATATGAAAGAGAGTTCGTCCAACTCAGTAAGTATGCTTGGGAGTGTGTATCTTTTGATGTTAAAATGTGTTGAAGATTCGAAGACTGATGTGTGATATTCGTAACAGGTTTTAAAGATTTATAAATGAAACGTTCTTGAGACTAACTTATTATCACGATGAAGGCAAGTGTACCTAACGAACAGTAGTATAGTTCAGCAAGACCGGATTGTCGAACCCAAAGGGACTATGGGTACTAGTATTTACTTCCTTTTTATTATCTAGCCTAAAAATTAAGAGGTTTGGTTATCTAAACTAATTACTAACTAAGAATGCATAGAAACAAAACTCGGTTAAATACTTTTGGGAAAATTCGATTGATTGAGACAATACCTAAGGAAAAATCCACTTAGACTTCACTTGTTATTTCACTCTGAATCAGATGATTTATTCATTTGACTTGATCCGTAGAAATCCCTAAGTTATATTATTATCTCTCTCGAGACTAATAACGTCTAACCCTAGGTTGAATAATTGAAATCTCTATTAACACCCTAGAATTGCATTAACTCGATCTATGGATTCCCTTATTAGGTTTCACCCTAATCTGACAAAATTTTATCACCCTATCTCTAGGCATGCATCAACTTCGCTTAATTATGACAAATTTACTCTTAGACAGGGTCTATTCCTCCTCTGAATAAGAGCATTGACTTGAATCAATATCCTAGAATATTAACACAAGAATTAAGAACACATAATTAAGAACAAGTCAAATATTTATCATACAATTCAGATAATAATAACAAAATTTGTCTTAGGTTTCATTCCCCTTAGGTATTTAGGGGGTTTAGTTCATATTTATGAAAGAAAACATCTCAAAAGCATAAAGATAACAAAAACATAAGAAAACCCAAAACTCCTGAAGGAACTTGAAGGGAGATCTCCAGTCTTGATGATGAATCCGGCTCTTGAGATGGATCAATTGGCTTTCCTTGAGTAATTCTTTGCTTCCTACTCTGAGTCCCCCTTCTAAATGCCTTCTCATGTGTTTAAATAGGCTTTGGAATGCCTAAAACCCTCAAAATTGGCCTTTTCGATTTGGACTAAACTTGGGCTCGGCAGGGACACGCCCGTGTGCGATTACTTAAGACCGTGCCAGAGCCTATTAAACCTACACGGGCGTGTGGTCTATTCGTATGGTGAACTCTAGGCCATGCTGATTTCCCACGTTGGCCCATTTTCTCCATTTTTGGCCCGTTTCTCGATCCTTTTACTCTCTTATGCTCACCTAAGTATAAAACATGAAATTAATGGATTAGGAGCATCGAATTCACCAAATCTAAGGAGAAATCATCCATAAAATGTGTTAAGCATGGGGTAAAAATATGTGTAAATTATGGTTTATCAAAGACGGACTTAATGAGGACATTAGATTGTCAGTAGGTGTGCTTGAGTTGAAAGAGTTCATGGTGCTTATTGATTGGGCCTGTAAAGCCGAGGAATTAATCAAAGAAAAGAAGAAAACCAAAGCTAAAACTAGAGATGTAAGGAAGAGGCATGTGAGCAAGTCATTTCCATCTCTGTCTAGAAATCCAGAGATATCTACTCTTATTCTTGAACATCTATGAGACATTCGCACCGAGATCGTAAGAAGCAGGATTTGGATGTTAAGTCTCGGGCGACATCAGTGGCGAGTGTGGGCAATGTCAAATCTTCCAAACCTGAGTGTCAACATTGCGGTAGAAATCACTTCGGCAAGTGTAGAATGAGTGATGGGTCTTGTTTTAGGTATGGTTCTCAAGACTACTTTATCAAGGACTGCCCTGAGATGACGGATAAAGAAAAATTTCAAAGTACAAGATCAAGCGGCACAAATTCTAAGGGAAGGCCTCAGAAGAATGTTAGAGCTAGGACTGGTAGTAAAAATGTAACTAGAGACACCACCGTAAGGACTGAAGCTAGGGCTCCAGCTAGGACCTATGCTATACGTGCGTGTGAAGATGTGTCCTCTTCTGATGTGATCACTGGTATATTTTCTCTTTATGATAATACTGTTATTGCTTTGATTGACCTTGGTTCTACTCATTCATATGTGTGCATGAAGTTGGTGTTTAGCATGAATATACCTGTTGAGTCTACAGAATTTAGAATTAAAGTGTCGAACCCATTAGGCAAACATGTGATAGTCGATAAGGTATGTAAGAAAAGGTCATTACTTTCCAACTGATTTGATGTTGTTACCATTTGATGAGTTTGATATCATTTTGGGTATAGACTAGTTGACATTCCATGATGCTGTAGTAGACTGTAGACAAAAGGCTATTAAATTGAAATGTGAAAATGGTGAAACCCTTTGGATTGAATCAGGTGAATTGGGGAATTTGCCTATTGTAATATCTGCGATATCTACCCAGAAATGTTTGAGGAAATGATGCGAAGCTTATTTGGCTTTTGTAATGAATATAAAGGAATCGAAATTGAAGGTTGAGTCAGTGCCGGTTGTAAGTGAATATGTAGATGTATTCCCGGAAGAATTACCTGGGTTACCCCCTGATCGAGAGGTTGAATTTGGTATAGAGCTAATGCTAGGGACCACGCCTATTTCGATTACTCCGTATCAGATGGCTCCAACTGAGTTGAAAGAATTCAAGTCACATTTGCAAGATTTGACCAACAAGGGTTTTGTGAGACCAAGCTTTTCACCATGGGGTGCTCCGGTGTTATTTATGAAAAAGAAAGATGGATCTATGAGGTTGTGTATAGATTACTGGCAGTTAAATAAGAGAACGATCAAAAACAAATACCAATTGCCACGAATTGAAGACTTGTTTGACCAACTGAAGGGAGCAGCATGCTTTTCCAAAATAGACTTGAGATCAGGCTATTACCAACTACGAGTTAAAGACGAAGATGTGCCTAAAACCACTTTTAGGACATGGTATGGTCACTATGAGTTTCTCGTCATGCCTTTAATGACGCTTTTAGGACATGGTATGGTCACTATAAGTTTCTCGTCATGCCTTTCGGCTTAACAAATGCCCCCGTTGTGTTTATGGATTTAATGAATAGAGTATTTCGGCCATATCTAGATAAGTTTGTAGTTGTATTCATTGATGACATTTTGATCTACTCTAGAGACAAGGTAAAACATGCTAAACACTTGAGAACGGTTTTGCAGACTCTGAGAGATAATCAGTTGTATGCCAAATTTAGCAAAAATGAGTTTTAGCTTTGAGAAGTCGGCTTTTTGGGTCATATTGTCTCGAGTGACGGTATTAGGGTTGATCCCAACAAGGTTTCTGCTATTTTTGAATGGAAGCCGCCGAGTAATGTGACTGAAGTTAGAAGCTTTTTAGGGTTGCTCGGTTATTACAGGAGATTTGTGAAGGACTTCTCTATGATTGCGACTCCCTTGACGAGACTGCTACAAAAAGGAGGTAAATTTTAATGGTAAGATAAGTGTCAACAAAGTTTTGAGAAGTTGAAGATATTGCTGACTGAGGCTCCAGTGCTAATACAACCCGAGTCAGGAAAGGAGTTTATGATTTACAGCGATGCTTCTCTTAATGGGTTGGGATGTGTACTTATGCAAGAGGGCAAAGTTGTAGCCTATGCCTCGAGATAATTGAAACCTCGCGAGAAGAATTATCCAACACACAACCAAGAGTTGGCCACTATAGTATTTGCTCTGAAGATCTGGTGACATTATTTATTTAGAGATATATACCGCATATATACTGATCATAAAAGTGTTAATTACTTGATGACTCAGAAGGATTTGAACTTGAAGCAATGGAGATGGTTGGAATTATTAAAAGATTATGTATTGATGATAGATTACCATCCGAGGAAAACGAACATGGCCGCCAATGCATTAAGTAGAAAATCATTATTTGCATTGAGAGCAATGAATGCCCGATTGACCTTGTCAAAGGATAGTTCAGTTCTAGTAGAGTTAAAAGCTAGACCATCATTCCTTCAAGAAATTTGCGAAGCTCAGAAGAATGACAGTGAATTACTATCCAAGAAAACCCATTGTGAATCAGATGTTGGACCGGATTTTCAGATTGGTTCTGATGGTTGCTTGAGATTTTGAGAAAGGATTTGTGTCCCAAAGAATAATGAGTTGATCTGGAAGATTTTAGATGAAGCACATAGTGGTTGTTTGTCTGTACACCCCAGGAGTATGAATATGTACAATGATTTGAAGAAAGAGTATTGGTGGTCGGGGATGAAAAGAAATATTTCGGAGTTCATATCCAAATGCCTAGTATGTCAGCAATAAAAGGCCAAACACTAAGTACCTTCGGGTTTACTTCAGCCTGTGTTGGTTCCCGAATGGAAATGAGACCGTGTAACCATGGATTTTGTGTCAGAATTGCCTTTGACACCAAGGAAAAAGGATTCCATTTGGGTTGTTGTTGATAGGCTTACCAAGTCGGCACATTTTATACCGGTGTGTACTGACTATTCCCTTGAGAAATTGGCTAAATTGTATGTTTCTAAGATCGTGAGACTTCATGGAGTACCATTATCGATTATTTTGGATAGAGACATGAGGTTTACCTCACGGTTTTGGAAGAAGTTACATGAGACATTGGGAACAAAACTGAATTTTAGCACTGCACTTCACCCGCAAACCAACGGTCAATCAGAAAGAGTGATTCAGACCTTAGAAGACATGTTGCGGTGTTGTGTTCTCGTGTTTCAAGGCAGTTAGGAAAAGTATTTGCCACTGGTGGAGTTTGCTTATAACAATAGTTTTCAGTCGAGTTTGAAGATAGCACCTTTTGAAGCGTTGTATGGGCGTAAGTGCTGAATGCCTTTGTATTGGACTAAGCTTAGAGAGAGTCAAATTCACGGGGTCGATTTAGTTAAAGAGACAGAA
This sequence comes from Gossypium hirsutum, assembly GCF_007990345.1. Classification (NCBI taxonomy): domain Eukaryota; kingdom Viridiplantae; phylum Streptophyta; class Magnoliopsida; order Malvales; family Malvaceae; genus Gossypium; species Gossypium hirsutum. The sequence continues at coordinate 35,988,350 of NC_053433.1, forward strand.
GAAAAAGTTAAGGTGATTCATGATTGTTTGAAGGCCACTTCGGATAGGTAGAAATCCTACGTCGATTTGAAACTAAAAGAGATCGAGTTTCAAGTGGGTGATAAGGTATTTCTAAAAGTATCCCCGTGGAGGAAGGTTCTTAGATTTTGTAAAAAGGGTAAACTGAGTCCGCGTTTTATCGAACCTTATGAAGTGATCGAGAGAGTCTGGCCGATAGCCTATCGGTTAGCCTTACCATTTGAACTGGAAAAGATCCATGACGTGTTCCATGTGTCCATGCTACGTCGATATCATTCAGACCCTTCACATGTGATTTATCCAACTGAAGTAGAGATTAGATCGGATATGTCCTATGGTGAGGAACCTGTTAAGATTTTAGCTCGAGAAGTTAAGCAATTGAGAAATAAGAGCGTCCCCTTTGTGAAAGTGTTATGGCGGAGACATGGGGTTGAAGAGGCCACATGGGAGCAGAGACATGGGGTTGAAGAGGCCACATGGGAGCTTGAAGAAATCATGTAAAGCCATTACCCAAGCCTTTTTACTGGTAAGATTTTCGGGGACAAAAATCCCTAAAAGAGGAGAATTGTAACAGCCCGATCTTGGGGCTACTCAGAATAGTGGTCTCAGGACCACAAATATGTTATCGAATAAATTGTTTTATTATTATTATTTTGTGAAAGCATGATTTTATGAGTGCATGAAAAGTTTGGTGGAGTAATTTTATCATTTGTGAGCTTAATTGTGAAAAAGGACTAAATCGCATAAAGTGCAAAAGTCTTAAATTGATAGCTAAAGGTGTTAAATAGATAGAGAATAAGAATTGGGGGTCTTTAAAGGGCAAATAGACCCTAAAATGCAAGCTTGGTCGCCATAGGAGATATGGATGTTGAAAAGTCAACATTTGCTAAAGTGATGTCATATTAGGTGACAAAATAATACCCTAAGAGCTGAGCTTCATCTTTTTCATTTTCTTCCTTCCTTCTTGACCAAAAATACCATCAAATGAAGAGTTTCTGAAGCTTTGAAATTTCAGCTAGGTTATCCTTTGGCAAGTGAGTGTTTTTATGTTCTTTGTTAATGATTTTTACATTTTTGAGACCCTTGAAACATAAGCTTTCAAATGAGGGGACTATCTTGCATAATAGTGGAAAGTTTAGGGTTTTTCCATGAAAACATATGTGTAGTTTTCTAAAATTTTATGGAAAAATATGAGTAGTAGATATGTAATAAACAACTTTTGTGAAAAGTTTTCGCATGAAAACCCAAATAGGGACTACCTTGTATAAATTAGAACTTTGTTGATAAATGTGTGAAATAGTGGGAATTTGGAGTTTCTATAAGAGTAAAAAGGGTTCGGCTAGGCTTAGGATACGAAGAAATTCAATAAAAATCGATTTTCGAGCATAGGGGTAAAATGGTCATTTTATGAAAGTCTAGGGGCAAAATAGTCATTTTGCCCAATTATGAAATTTTGAATGTATAAATCGATGTGCTAATGAAATAAATGAATTTTATTTATTTAGATCAAGAGAAACGTGATTCGGGTCTTGATCGGGGTCAGAACAAAGTTTACGATGATTAAGCTCGTCTTTATCATTTTGTATCAAGGTAAGTACACATGTAAATAATGTGTTATTGAAGTTTGCTTTGAAATATGTTGATACTATACATGTGTAAATTGACTTATTGTGCTATGTATCTAAAGTCTATTTGTTGATATGAATGAATAAATAACATGAAGTGTGAGTAAAGTACGTTGTGAGCAAGTACGATGCTATTCGGTTAGTTATGAAATCCCGTTGGACATTAGAATTAACATAGGATAAAAAAAGGGTATGCCATAAAAAGTTATGTATCGTAACTCATGAGTTAAGTCTGAGTTCATGAGATGGATGTTATATGTAACGAAGGTCCGGGTACTGATTTTGTGTACAGACCTATGAGCAGCTCAATAAACGAACGTTACATGATAGCTATGGGTTCGGGTCCTAATTTGATAAAAAGGCCCGTGAATAGCTCAAATGTGAGCATTTCATAGCACGAGGTAGCTTTGACTACTTAGATGGCAGTTAGATACAAATTTCCCCTGTATCCACATGTCTTCCGAGAGTTCAACGGGTAATTCGTAGATTTAATTGGTGAAAACTTTGGTGAGATATGTATACCGAACTCATGAATTGGACCTGAGAAAAGATGAGATGAATCAAGAATACATGAATGAAAGGAAGAATAAGGTAGGGATGCTAAATCATTTATATCTTTTACGCATGATGAGTTACCATTTGCCGAATATGACTTTCTTTTACTTGCCCTTTATTTGCATATATGTACTTACTAAGCTTCCATGCTTACCCTCTTTTCTTTTTTTCCCTTATAGTGCCGCCAAGCTAACATTGAGGATCCAGTGACGTCAGAAGCTTCAATCACACTATCACTCAAAACCTTGGTATAGCTAGTTTAATTGTTTTGTTTACTGGCATGTATAGGGACTCGAGTCTTTTGTTTAGCGTTTTGTCAAGTCACCATAATGTATTGGCTCATATGTGATTTGATACTCATTTTGTATAGGCCATGAATGTTGACTAATGCTAATTAATATTAAATGAAATGATGCAAATTTCTAATGGTTATGGCTGTGTTGGTTATGGTCATTATGTTGGTTTTAAATTTGGATTGATCTTATTTAAATAGGTATTTGTAAGGGTGACAAAGAGGTTTGGCAAATAGTCCTATTTTGTCCACACAGGCAAGCACACGGGCGTGTGTCTAGGCCGTGTGTGACACACGATCTGGCCTATGGGCATGTGGTCCAGTCGGGTGTCCCCTGCACGTAAACATTTCGAGTCAGTATGCATGGTAGTAAACTCTCGGGCAAAGGCACGGCCGTGTGTCTCATCCATGTGAAGGGCACGGCCTAGCACACGGGCATGTGCCTTGGCCGTGTGGCCCTTAAGGATTGCTGATGTCAGAAATAGAATATCCAGGTTTTTGTACACGGGCTAGGACACGGGCGTATCATGGTTGTGTGAAGGACACGGGCCTAGGACACAGGTGTTTGACAAGCCGTGTGAAAACCCCTATAGGTATGCATTTAGAATTAATTCCACACGTATAAGGGACACGGGCGTGTCCCTATTTTGCTTAGGCTATGTGATCCACACGGGCTAATAGCACGACCGTGTCGAAATGTCACACGGGCGTGTGCTCTAGGTTAAGTGTTATTTTTCAGAGTTTGTTTAAGGTCCTGGATTGATTCTGAATGGGTTCCAATGGATGTTTTAAGCCTTGTAAGCTCTCATTAAGGAGTTTATAAATAGAATTGAAAAGTTTTAATTTGACCATGTTTTGGTATTATGAAAACATCTATATGCATAAATTTTAGTTAGGTAATGCCTCATATTCCGACCCGACATGGGCCATGGTTGCGGGGTGTTACAAATTTTTTACTTACTTTTGGCTTACGATTGCATATTGTTTGGTGAGGAAAATGCTCGGAGGCTCAAACGTTAAAGTCAATATTAAGGGAATATGACAGGTGCTCTGGCCAATGCGCCAATTATGAGGAATCAACAATTTTTTATAGGTCAAACACCTCTGAGGATGATAGACTTATCATTTCTAATATTCTAAAGGTAAGATGTGCAAATAATCCCGAAAGATATCTTAGATTACCCAATATGGTGGGTAGATGCAAATAGATTTCCTTCCAGAATATTAAGGATAATTTCAAAAAAAGAATTGAAGGCTAGAGTGTGCGTTACTCATCTCAAGGTGGAAAGGAGGTTTTTATTATGGCTGTTTTACAAGCTATTCCCACTTATGCAATTACTTATTTTCTGCTCCCAAAAACGTTATGTTATCAATTGTAGTCCATTATAACTAGATTTTGGTGGCAAAAGGGACATGGTAAAAGAGGTATTCATTGGTGCAAGTGGGAGCAGTTATGCAAGCTCATAAAAAATGGCAGAATGGGTTTTCGTAGTTTTGCAAAATTCAATGTTGCCCTTTTAACGAAACAGGGATGGTGTTTAATTAATTACCCAAATTCTCTATTAATGCGTGTTTAAAAGCTAAGTATTATTCGTCCACAAACTTTTTAAATGCAAGGTTAGGGAGTCTACCTTCTTATACCTAGAAAAGCATATAGGCTGCGAGGGATCTTCTTCAAAAGGGATTGAACTAGAGGATTGGGTCAGGCCAAAAAGTATCCATCAAGGAAGACATATGGTTACTAAGATCTATTGGGGGCCGATTAAATGTTAGTTTGAATAATGATTAGGTACACCTTGTTTCAGATTTGATTGATGTGAATACTAGAGAATGGAAAACTAACCTCATTCTTAGTATGTTCCCGATGAAACTTGCGAATAAAATTTTACAAATTCCTTTGGCAAGAGAAGCTCATAAGGATGTTCAGGTTTGGAGTGGTGAATCTTCAGGAGAGTTCACTATTCGAAGTGCCTATAAACTATTATAGGGATGTCCTACTATTAACAATTTACAAAACAATCTAAGTGATTTTTACAGAAAACTATGGAACTTACAACTTCCCCTCAAAATTAAAACTTCAACATGGAGGATTTCTTGGAACTATCTTCCTAATTTAGCTAATCTAAGGTAAAGAAGAGTAGTAGTGGATGCAACATGCCTGAGATGTCGTGGAGCTAATGAGAACACTGATCATGCCTTTTGGGTTTACCCTATATCAATTGAAATATGGATCAATTTAATATTATCTTGGATATTATTGAATACAACTCTTTCTAATTGGGAATGGATTACATGGGTATTTCAAGTTGGTTCTAAGGAGCAAAGCAGACTATTCTGTTGTGGCCTATGGGAAATTTGTACTGGTCCAAAACAACTCTTACATGAAAGGAAAAAAGCCTCTGGCAAGAATATAGCTGATTGGGTTATCAAATATAAAGGGGAGTTGGATGGCTTAGAGATAAGGAAACTTACCAGATTTAGGGGACTGGATTTATGGAAACCCCAGAGTGAGCCAAACATCAAAATCAATTTTGATGGAGCTTTTGACTTGAAACAAAAAAAAATCGAGTTCCAGGGTGGTGGCTAGGAATTCCCTAGGAGAGATCTTGGTCTCGAAATTAATTTTACGTTCGGCGGTGCCATCTTCGTTCACTGCGGAGGCCCATTGTAACACCCCTCACCCGTATTCATTGCTGGAATAGGGTTACGAAGCAGTAACGAACTTATTACACAAATAAACATTCATTTCTCATACATTTTTCCATTTCAAATATAAATCATTCTCAGTCATTCATAACGTCCCTAATACGAGCCTACGAGGCCTAAAACATGCTTTAGAAGTAGTTCAGGACTAAACCAATATCTCAGGAAATTTTTGGAACACTTAGAAAATTTTACAAAATACAAGGGACGCACGCCCGTATGGCCCGACCGTGTGTCTCACACAGCCAAAGACACACCTGTGTGGACATTCGAAATGGAATCACATGGCCGAGTCCCAGCCCGTGTCCGACCCCGTGTAACTCTCTAACTTGGGTCACATGGCCAACCACACGCCCGTGTGTCTAGCCCGTGTGCCCTTCGAAATAGCCTCACACGCCAATATGCCAGGCCGTGTGCTAGGTCGTGCCAAACCTGTAGGGTATATTGACTTATACCATACGGCCAAGTTACATGCTCGTGTACTGGGCTGTGTGGAGTATACTGACTTGATTTCTAATTAAACACTAGGGGACACATGGCTGTGTCACCTGACCGTGTGTCACACACAGTTGAGACACGCGCCCGTGTCTCTGCCCATGTGGACAAAAATAAGGTATTTACCAAGCCATCTTTCTCACCCAAATTGCAATCACCTACACCAAACCAAAAGGCATATAACATGGCATAAATAGGCATTCAAACCAATCTCAACCAAGCCTAATTCATGCTATTTCCATTCCAAGAACTATATGACTCATTACATCATACTTTACGAATTCAAAACAAACCAAACCAACAATCTCAAATCATTAATATGGTCACTTCCAATTATGCATCACTTTACCTAAAACCACAAGCATACGATCTCAAATTCAACCATTTGATACTCCCAATTCCAATTCACAACAAGCATATAAATGGAAATTATACACAACACATCAAAAGGTCTTTTTCACATATATACATACATCACCAATCATACCAAAATAAAGCCAAATCACATGGCTATACACGTAACAAACCATTCATCATATACAAGCCAACTCAAATGGCTAAATCCATTACTAACATATACCAAAATGACCATAACTCATATACATGCCATATAACCAAATACATAATTTCAAAAGTACCAAAGTGAAAGCTTGATAGTGTGATGCAATCTCCGACGACTCCCAATCTGAGCTAGCTTCAATAAACACTATAAAACACGAAAAAGTAAACAGAGTAAGCTATAAAGCTTTGTAAACTCGTATAGTTAATAAGTAAAGTTCACCATTCATTCACCAATCAAGTAGTATGAACATAATATACTACAAAATCATTAAATATAAGGTTAACATATGTTCAATCACATAAATAATCATGAACTCACAACTTTCATAGGTTCAATACTCATATAGCTTCCATACATACCTATACTGATACGTATCTATTTCTCACCGTTTCATATCGAAAATACCCATTGAACCATTTGGAATAATATAGGATACTCGTGAATCTCGCACCCTAAGTGCCAATACATAGCCGAAGCTATCACAAACTCATATCCCATATAATGCTCACTCTCGAGCTATCGACGGGTCTGCTCACACAAGCTGACGGTTATGATGATGCTACACGGTGCTACTCACACAAGCTGACGAGAATCCTCAACACATGCCGGATAACTCAGCCACCGGTAGGATGTACGGACTAGAACTCAAATCACATAACCCCTAATGACATGTCATTCGTATCCTAATCTATTCCTAAGGTTCAATCGGGATTTCACATTGTCGAATCTTTGTCGAACATATCCGTAAATTCATATACATAATTAATTCAATAATAAATAATTTAAAACACAATTATATAAATACTTATTAACATACGAACTTACCCCGATCGCAAAAACGGCGAAATGGATCGACTAGTCCAAAACTTTGTTTTTCCCCCAATCTAAATCCAAACTTCGCTTTTCTTGATCTATATGTAATCAAATTTAGCTTATTTAATCAATGTTCTATTCAATTTAGCCCAAAAAGCATATTATGGAAAAATTACACTTTTGCCCCTAATATTTTAATATTTTTACAATTTAGTCCTTAACTCATAAAAATACAAATTCATGCAATAAGGTCCCTACCCATGCTAGCTGAATTTCCTTTATTATCATAGTAGCCCATATTTTTCATTTATTTCACATTTCTACCCCAAAATTTTCACATTTCTCAATTTAATCCCTAATTGACAATTTTACCAAAAAATCACTTTACAAATGTTGTTTATCTAACAACAACCATACATTTTCTATCATCAAACATCAAAATGCATATACATTCAAAAATGGAAAAACCCTAAACCTTTAACATTTTTGCAAATTAGTCCCTGGGCTAGCTAGATTAAGTTACAACGAATCCGAAAACATAGAAATCATTAAAAACCGAGCAAAAATGCACTTACATGCAAGAAGTCTATAGCCGAACCTCTAAAATCTCAACAATGGTTTTCTTTGTTTCTAATTTCGATGGAATATAGCATGGAGAAGATGATACGTATTTTATTTCTTTGTTTTTAAGTTGTTTTAACCTTAACTTTAACATTTTAAAAACACATATAACATGTCCATACTTGTCCACTCATGCTATGAATGGTATAATTACCACATAACTCCCTCAACCATTTAATTTCATAGCCAATTAGTACCTTTAGCTTATAGAACTCTAATTTTACATTTTTTCAATTTAGTCTTTTTTATCGAATTGAACACTAAAACAATAAAATTTCTTAATGAAATTTTCACACAATCATACTATCATACTGTAGACATTAAAATAATAATAAAATAATTATTTTGGCCACGAATTTGTGGTCCCAAAACCACTGTTCTGATTTGACTAAAAACGGGCTGTTACAACTCTCCCCCTTAAGAATTTTCATCTTCGAAAGTCTTACTAGAAAGTAGGTTAGGGTATTGTTTTCTCATAGCTTCCTCCGGTTCCCATGTAGCTTCTTCGACACCGTGCCGTTGCCATAGAACTTTCACTAAAGCTATGCCCTTGTTTCCTATCTCTTTAACCTCCCGAGCTAAAATTCTGATCGGTTCTTTGCTATACGTTATATCAGGCTGAATTTCAATCTCTGTCGAAGAAACTACATGTGATAGATTTGATCTATATCGGCATAAAATTGACACATGAAATACATTATGGATCTTTTCTAACTCTGATGGTAAAGCTAGTCGATATGCCACTGGCCCTATTCTCGTAATAATCTTATATTGCCCGATAAATCACGGACTTAATTTTCCTTTGCAACCAAAACAAAAAACCTTCTTCGACGGAGATACTTTCAAAAATACTTTGTCACTGATTTGAAATTCAATGTCTTTACATTTCAAATCTGCATACAATTTCTGTCGATCTAAAATTGCTTTCAAACTGTCGCGAATTACTTTCACTTTATCTTCGGTCTCTCTAACCAAATCAACCCCGTAAATCTTTTTCTCACTGAGCTCAGTTTAGTATAATGAAGTTAGGCATTTACGACCATACAATGCTTCATACGGTGCCATCTTTATGCTCAATTGAAAACTATTGTTATACGCGAATTCAACCAATGGTAAATATTTTTCCCAGATGCCTTCAAACTCCAAAACACAGCAACGAAGCATATCTTCGAGAATCTAAATTATTCTTTCAGACTGACTATCGGTTTACGGATGAAATCAAGTACTAAAATGCAACCACGTACCCAAAGCTTCTTGCAATTTCTTCCAAAATTGCGACGTAAACATCGGATCTCTATCTGAAATAATAGAAACTGGCACCCCGTGCAATCTAACTATCTCAGATATGTACAATTCAACTAATTTATCAAGCGAAAAGCCTGTATGTAAAGGAATGAAATGTGCAGACTGTAACAGCCTAGTTTAGACCCTAGTCGAAAAAGTGGTTTCGGGACCACAAATCTGAGTCAAAAAAATATTTTTAATATTATTTTTCATGCTTATTATATGTCAATTAGTATGTGTGAAAATTTCCTATGAAAATTTAATCGTTCGTGTGCTCAATTTGATAAAAGGACTTAATCGCGTAAATTGTAAAAGTTGCATGCTATATGTTAAGTGTGCCTATTTACTATGGGTTTTTAATTGTGAGGTCCTCATATTGTAATTTGACCATGGTTAGTGGTATTTGTCATAAATGACCTTAAAATGGATGAATTATAATGTTTTAAACAAAGGGAAAATTGGTATTTGATTTAATATGTGTTATAACAAAATAAACATGAAAATAAGGCCATTTGTGTTCATCCTTTACCAAAAGTCAAAGAAAAAGAAAAGAAAAAGAGTTCATTAGGGTTCGACTAGTTCAAGCATCAATTAAGGTATGAAGTTTGTTCGGTTTTTGATAATTTCTATGTTTTTGTGATCGTTGTTAAGTGCTCCATGCTTAAATTCATGAAATTGTTGATAATTTGATGAGATTCCATTAATGAATTCATGAGCTTTGTGATGTTAAATGATGAAATATGAAAGCTTAGTGCTTGATATATATATTCTGTAAAGTGATTTTGAGTAAAAATGCATATTAGGGATGTAATCAAGAAAAATGTAAATTGAAGGGTTGAAATATGAAATAAATGAAAGTTGTGGGTTGTTAGGGACCATAGGAAGATTTGGCTAAGGCATGGTTTTGATGAATTCTGTGTATTTTATGATTTTATGAAATAGGGACTAAAGTGTTAAAATGTGAAAATGTAAGGGCTAATTTGTAAAATGCCCTAAATATGTGTATATAGATTGATTTGAATGAATGCAAGATTTAATAAGTCAAATTTGAATTTATATAGATCAAGAAAGGAGAAATACGGACTTAGATCGAGGCAAAAATAAAGTGCTCGATTGATCGACTAATATCGTCATTTTTACGTCTGAAGTAAGCTCGTGTATAATACACATTGTTTGTATAATTTTTGTATGTGATGAAATAAATAGAAATGAGATTGAAAAATTAGAGTATGTGAAATGTGATTCGAATTTGAGGCACTAAGTGTGCGAGAAATGAAATAGCTACGGCTATTAAAATGCCACTGAATGTGCGGGAATATAACAGTAATGCTAGATAAATTGTTTTATGTGTGCGATACCGATATAAGTTCGATTTGATGAAATGGCACTAAGTGTGCGATATTATTATAGCTTCGTCTAATTAATTGGCACTAAGTGTGCGAGTTCACCGAATGTTCAAGTATGATTGAATAAATTAGTGCATCGAGCATCGAAGTGATAAATGTGATAGATCAGAACGTGATGATACAGGTATGTATGGAACCTATGTGGTTGATGATATTGAGTATAAAGTAAATGAAAGGTTATGTAAATGAATGATGAGATGAGATGCATTAAGTGTTATATCATGAGTTAAATGTGTTATATCATGAGCTTACTGAGCTTTAAAGTTTACTGTGTGAATTGTTCTCTATTTTACAGTGTTTTAAAGCTAGCTCAAATCCGGAGATCATCAACGACTCATTCACACTATCAGACATCTATTTTGGTACTATTTTGAGAGTTGTATATATGGTATATGGCATGTATAGGCTAGTTTCATTTTGGTATGTTTTGTGTTGTGAATATTAGCCATGAGATTTGGCTTATAAATATTGGTATGTATGGCCTTTTAAGTTGGCCTAAATAATGTGTTTGATAGGTAAATCATATAATGTATATAATGTTTATGTGATGGTTTGAATATGGATGTTGAATTGGCAAGTTTTGTGGTATGAAGTATGTGATAAAATGGTGAGTTTATGTATTTGAAACTTATATAAGTTGTGATTATTTTTGTACATTGATTAGGTATGTTTTGGTTGTGAAATTGAGTAGTGAATTGGATGGTATTTGAATGGCACAAAACATATACAAAATGGTTGAATTGGTTGCCTATGAATGTATGCAATAATGCTAAAATGTTGTGGGATTTGAGTGCTTGAGATAGGTGGGAAATGTGGCTTAAACCAAACCTAATTTCATCCCACACAGATGAGCACGCGGGTATGTGTCTCGACCATGTGCCTATTGTAGTTTAGTTATACAAGTCAGTCTCGAGTACGGCCTAGACACATAGACGTGTCTGGTGGTCATGTATGGCACACAACCATGGCATATGGGCATGTGTGGCCACTTCGAAGGGTACATGGGCTAGACACACTGACGTGTGATCGGCTGTGTGACCTAAGTCAGTCTTGACCACAGCCAAGGTACACAGGCGTGTCTTATAGCCGTGTGGTGAAGTCAGTATGTATGCCCTATTTTTCCATAGCCTAGACATATGGACGTGTCTAATACTGTGTGCGGTACACGGCCTGTTCACACGGGCGTGTGACCTGTATAACTTTGAAAAATATTTAAGTGTTGAAAAATTTTGTATGAGCTCAGTTTAGTCCCGATCCCTTTCTAAATCATGTTTGAGGTCTCATTGACCTACATAAGGGACATTATATTGATGTGTGATTTTGATGCTTAGATGATTGTGAAATGAATGTGAAATGTTTTGATTTGTTCGGTAATGCCTTTAACCCTATTTCGACAATGGATTCGAGTTAGGGGTGTTACATTTTATTGGTATCAGAGCTATGTTTAGTCGATTCTAGGACTAACGTAGTGTCTGAGAGTCTAGCTATACATGCCATATATATAAATTGCGATAGTGTGATGATTCCTGACAATTAAAATGTGTTTTTCATATAGCTAACGGATCCCAAACGAACGATAGCTAATGATGTTAAGAGCAATGCACCCGCTCCCGCTCAAGGGGCAACACCGGCCGAATCTAGGCCGATATCTAGTAGTCAGGGAGGAGAGGCTAAACAAGCCCTCTTTCAAATGATGACTGAGTGGTTCACAAATTCGTATGAACGAATCTAGCTGCTCAACAACCTCCACTCCCACATGTTCCTCAACAAGTCCTGGTTGTACCACAAGTAATAGATCCGATTTGATTGAGTAAGCCACTTGTTGATAAGATTCGTAAACATGGGGCTGAAGAGTTTTGGGCTACGATTCATGATGATGTCGAGAGGGCTGAGTTCTGGGTTAAGAACACTATTTGAGTATTCAATGAGTTGCCATGTACTCCAGACGAATGTATTAAATGCGTAGTATCTTCGCTTAGAGATAATGCATACCACTAGTGGAAAACGTTGACATTGGTGGTTCCTAGGGAACAGGTTACCTGGGAATTCTTTCAAATTGAGTTTTGAAAAAAGTAAATAAGCCAAAGATTCCTTGATCAGAAACATAAAGAGTTTTTGGAGCTGAAACAAGGCCGGATGACTGTAACAAAATATGAAAGAGAATTTGTATGTTTGAGCAAGTATGACCGAGAATATGTGTCTACTAAAGAAATCATGTGTTAAAGATTTTTTGATGGATTGAACGAAGTTATAAAGCTATTAGTCGGGATACTTCAATTGAAAGAATTCGTAGTATTTGTTAAGAGGGCTTATAAAGCCGAAGATCTCAGCAAAGAAAAGAGAAAAGCTATTTCAGAGGCAAGAGATTCGAGGAAGAGATCAATGAATAAATCTTATCATTCCTCGTCGAAGAAATCAAGATATTACTTTAATCGATCAACAACTTCAACGAGATATCAGAATAGAGATCGCGAGAAGCAATACAACAATCCTAAAGCTTAAGCCACATCGGTATCGAGCGTTGGTAACATAAAAGATGTTAAGCCTGAGTGTCAACAATGTGGAAGACGGCATTTTAGAGATTGTTGGGGAAAAAGTAATAACCGAGCTTGTTACAGTTGTGGTTCATGAGATCACTTTATAAAAAATTGCCCAGAGCTAGTTGAAAAAGATAATGATCAGAACAAGAGGCTGAGTAACACTGCAGTTAGAGGTAGATTACTGAGAAATACTGGAAATATGAGTGGTGGTAGAGGTGTGACGCAAGATACTTGTAACATCCCCTACCTGTATCCATTGTCAAAATAAGGTACGAGGCATTACCGGAGTTTACTGAACATTTTTAGATAATTTTGAGTCATTTGTTATTCATATTTTGAAAATAATCATAACGTCTCTCTATTGGGCCCTCGAAGCCCAAAACATACATTAGAAACCAACCGGAATAAAATTGGGATCATAAAAAAATTTTCGCAAAATCTTAAATTATATTTTCATCTAAGTACTTACCATTTCAATGCTCCTTATAATTAAACATGTTACCATTCAATCAATAGCTTGGCACTTGTCTAAGCGTCAGACAATAACATTGTTAGTATACTTGCACATATTTCAATAAATTCAACATTGATATACCTATTTTCTCAACATATCACACTTGAGTTTAATAATAGTCTCAACTTACATATTTTCCTTATATCAACATATCAAAGATAATTATATATGTACATGTCACAAAATATATTATTCTCTTACTGTTTCTTCATAAGCATATATCATTCATTTCGTTATATCAATATTTCATGTACCATCATTTCCTTATATTTTATGTATATTTATTTCGGTAATAGTTTGTATTAAACTTAACATAAATTAAATTCCATGTACCTATACTTATTTCATTTATCTATCTTCTGAATTATTTCATACAACTATTTTGTACATATATTTCCATATGACCAATTCTTGTAAACATTGCACACAACCATTTTGTATAACCAATTCATATAATCATTTGTCATCTGGTACATATTACCTGAATATTAGTTGTTCAACAGAGATCTTGGCGTCTCTCTTCCACGATCTTATTTATCTTTGACATGATGTCATAGTATCTTTCAACTATGGTTTTACTCGTTTTCTGTCATGTTGCCATGGTATCTTTCAACCATGGTCTTATTCATTTTCTCGTCATGTTGCCATGGTATCTTTCAACCATGGTCTTATTCATTTCATGTCACGTTGCCATGGTATCTTTCAACCATGGTCTTACACATTTCATATCATGTTGCCATGGTATCTTTCAACTATGGTCTTACACATTTCATATCATGTTGCCATGGTATCTTTCAACCATGGTCTTACACATTTCATATCAGGTTGTCATGGTATCTTTCAACCATGGTCTTACACATTTCATTTCAGAGAGCACACTCCCGCGAACCTCATCCTTACAGTGGGATTACCAGTCCAGGCTAAATCCCCTGTAATATAAACTCATAGAGTATTGTCCGGATTACCAGTCCAGGCTAAATCCCCTACAACGATAATTACTCTAATAAGCTTGATCTGAATTACCATTCCAGGCTAAATTCAGACCCTAATTCGGATTACCCGTCCAGGCTAAATCCATTTTCCACAAATTCTTCGGGAGGGCTATATTAGGATAGGATCACCCGTCCGGGCTAGATCCTTTTTACTGTCAATTCCTTTTCAGAGATCCATCGAAATTTCCTTTCATTCAACCGGGATTTCTTCCCCCTTTTTATCAAATATATCAATGTTTCATCAATTTTCATACAATGAACATTCAAATCATATTCATATCAAAAACATACATTTCAAGCATTTAAGAATATAATTTAAATTATACGAACTTACCTAGCGAAATTGTAGAAATATCAAGATTCAGGGACATTTTGGTAATTTACCATTTTCCCGATTTTCATTCGATCTTAAATTGACAATTTCATTCAATTTATTAATTTAGATAATAAAACAATTCATTCCCTTCAATTTGGTCATTTTTGACATTTTTACAAAATTACCCTCTGAAGTTTTACTTTTATTCAATTTAGTCCTTAAGCCTAAAACATGCAAATTAGCCATGCTAGCTGAATATTCATATATATTTTCCTCCACCTCCACTCCGTTCCACATCCTTAATGTATATAACACATTTGTAACTAACATTATCTATAGTCTTTATTATTTACTTTTATGAATATTCAAGCTATCCATCTATATCATAGTCACTAAATTATTTATATCTAGAGCTCTAGAACTCCAAATTAATATTTGCTAATTTTCCCTGAAACTAAACTCATATATCTTCTTACCATAAAATTTTCAGAATTTTTTGATTAACCAATAAATACATTTTATTCTTTAAAGTTACCCCTCTTCTGCTATCTGACAGTTCTGACCCTTCTTCACTAAAAATTAATTATCTCCTTGTACATAATTCAAATGATATTCCTGTTTATTGGTCTTGAAAATATACTCATTCAGGATTCTAAACATATAAATTTAAGCCCCTAATTATTTTTATCCAATTTTTTATGATTTTCAAAAGTCAGAATAGGGGAACCCGAATTCATTCTGATCTTGTCTCACAAAATTTATTATATCTCATGATTTAAAAATCCATTGCTTACACCGTTTCTTCTATGAGAAACTAGACTCAATAATCTTTAATTTTATATTTTATTCATTTCTAATTCGATTTCTAAAATTTATGGTTATTTTTCAAAGTTAATTTACTGCTGCTATCCAATATTGTTTTAGTGCAAGCTCTTTATTACCATTTTTCCCTTAAGCTTTAATAAATAACAATTTCGTCCCTACTCAATTAGCCTCTCAATTGAGCTGACTTTTCTCAATTAACACTTTATTCTATCACTTTAAACTACTTTACAACTTTTGGAGATCATAATTTCAGCACTAGACTTTAATTCCAACATTTTCACAATTAGGTCCTAAAATCAATTTCCATTAATTTTACTAACTTAATTCATACTCTATTTCTATTCAAGTTTCATCCCATCTCAAATTTAACTACTAAATTTTCAGCTTATTTAACTAGTTCCGAAATTTCCTCAAATTAGCCCTTCAACATAAAATTTATGAATTACTTTACAATTCAATCCTTATTTCATTTCTAACTTGAATTTCCATCAATTTAACCCTTATTTCATCATTTTACTCAACATGAACATTATCTAGAAATCTAATAACTTTCAAAATATCAACTTAATTTCATCAAAATCTTATTCCAAAACTTCTAAAACATCAAATTTAAGTAAAAAGGGTTAAATTGACTTACCTATTAAACTTCCAAGCTTTAAACCTTAAAATTTTCCTTTTTTTCTTTCTTTTCTCTTTTTCTTTCTTTCCTTCCCCTGCTCTCTGTTTCGTTTGCTTTGTTTCTTCATTTTCTATCCTTTTTCTTTCGTTTTATATATATATATATATACACATATGTATTTATATTTAAATAATAAGTATTATTTATTTATTCATATGTATATTATTAGTACATTTGTATTCATTTATAACCATACATTTTTCATTATTTAATATATTTATCATATAAAATCTTAAAAAATAATTATTTAATTAATAAATATCTTTTATAAAATAATAAATATTTATTTAATATCTAATACATGTATTACAAATGTATGTGTTTTTATCCATACAATTGTATATTTTATTTACTATACATTTGTCTTTATACTAATTTATTTATCATATAAATATCTTATAATATAATTATAATAAATTAATTTAATATCATTTATTACTAATAAAAAATATATATTATAATTAAAATCTAAGTGAAAATCTTAGTTTTTTTTACTTTATATGCCGCCTCACTTATGCTAAATGGCATAATTGCCATTTTGGTCCTTTCTATTTTCTTTTAATCTATAATTAAACTTTTATACTTTATTCAATTTAATCCTTTTATCCAATTATCCTTAATTAAGCTAATTTCACTTAATTAAACTCTAATTAACCACTCAATTAACTTTTTAAATATTTTCGATAAATATTCACGGACCCATTTTTTAGTAACGGAGACTTGAAAATACACTTTTCTGATAACTGAAAAATTCAGGTTATTACAATACTGCAGCGAGATCTAATGCTAGAGCACCTGCACGAGCCTACGCTATTCGAGCTCAAGAGGAAGCTTCGTCTCTAGATGTTATAACTGATACTTTCATACTTTATGATACTTCTATGATTGCTTTGATAAATCCTAGATCAACACATTTATATATATGCATGAACTTAGTATCCAGTAAGACTTTGCCTGTAGAGTCTTGTAACAACCTGATTTATGGCCTAGTTAGAATAATGGTCTCGGGACCACAAATCTAGAGTCGAATAAATTATTTTATTATTATTTTGGAGTCATTGCATGTTTATATTAGTGTATGAAAAATTTGGTTAGTTAATTTTGACGTTCGTGAGCTCAATTGAGAAAAAGGATTAAAGCGCATAAAATGCAAAAGTCCTAAATTGATAGCTAAAAGTGTCAAATAGCTAGAGAATAAAACTTGGAGGTCTTTAAAGGGAAATTAGACCCTATTGTGATAGCTTCACCGGCCATGGGAGATAAAAATGTTGAAAAGTCAACATTAGGTAATTTGATGACATAATGTATGATATAATAATGCTAAAAAGCCTAGCTATCATTTTCTTTTCTCCATACTTTCTTTTGACCAAAACGTTCAGCAAAGAAATGGGGTTTTAAGAGCTTGAAACTTCAGCAACTTTAATCCTTCACAAGTAAGTGATTTTAATGGCTTTTCTTGAATATTTTTGTACTTTTGAAACCCTTGAAGCATGAGCTTTCAAATGAGGGTACTATTTTGTAAAATGATCAAGAGTGTAGGGTTTTTCCATGAAAAGGTTTGTAATTTTTACTGAGATTTTATGGAAGAAAATAAGTCTTGGGTGTGTTATGAACAACTTTTGTGAAAGGTGTTAGCATGAAAAAACCTAAAATGACTATATTGCATAAGTTGTAAAATAGATGTTAAGTATGTGAAATAGTGGAAATTAGGATGTGCTATAAAAGTAAAAAGGGTTCGGCTAGGCTTAAGATGTGAAGAAATTCGATAAAAATTAATTTTCAAGCTTAGGGGTAAAATGGTCATTCTGCAAAAGTCTAGGGGCAAATTAGTCATTTTGCCCAACTATGAATTGTTGAGTGCCTATGTTGATAAAGTGATTAAATAAGTGCATTTTGTTATTATAGATCAAGCAAAAATGAATCCAAACTTAAACCGGGAGAAAGCCAAGCAAATTGATTAAATCGACTAGTCACCATATTTTGTAATCCGAGGTAAGTTGTATGTAAATAATACAACTACAATGTTAATGTACATGTCGAATTGTATTTGAATTTAATATAGCATGAATTGCTTGATTGTGGAACTGAAAAAGCATGATGGTAATAGAGATAGTAGAGTTCCCGTTTGAACCTAGGAAATAAATCGGATATACATGCCATAATATATGGGTTATTTTAAGCTACTGTAAGACATGTCTGGGACATGCATCGGCCACATCATGAGAGCCAGTGTAAGACCATGCTTGGGACATGGCATCGGCATTGAGACGAGTGCTAGTGTAAGACATGTCTGGTACATGCATCGCCTCGAGATGTAAGCCAGTGTAAGACATGTCTGGGACATGCATCGGCTACGAGATGTGTCAGTGTAAGACCATGTCTGGGACATGGCATCGGCATGGATATGTGAGAGCTAGTGTAAGACCATATCTGGGACATGACGTTAGCCTCGATGATGATAGTCAGTGTAAGACCATGTCTGGGACATGGCATCGAGTTGAGATATGAGCCAGTGTAAGACCATGTCTAGGACATGGCATCGACAACTTATCCCATGTTTGAGGCTTAATGAATATCTGATAGTGTTCCAAATGGTTCAACGATGAAAGTTATGATTTCAAGTTAACAAGGAAAGTATAACCGTGTTGTGAGTGGTACAGGTACCTATATGGTATGTATGAAATGTGAGCTCAATATATGCTATATGAGGTGTAATGAATATTAATGAGTAAGTTTTGCTTATGCCACTTGTGTATTATGATATTTGTTGATGGATGGTAAAGCTATGTTGTATATTTATTTATGTGCAATTTGCTAAGCTTTATGCTTACTCCCTCTCCTTTTTAATTTTCTTATAGTGCCGCCTATCTAGCTCAAGGACCAAAGGAAGTCAATCACACTATCAATCGAAGCATTCAGCATAGTTTGATTATATTTTTGAATATGGCATGTATAGGGCTTAGACTTTACTATTTTTGTGTCATTGATAACTGGCCAAATGCGTTGGCTTGGGTTGGAAACCCTTCATTTTGTATTAAGCCTTGAATGATAGTAAATATTCATTTTGATTTATATGCAAAGATGTTATTTTCATAGATGAATAAAATGCACAAATGGAATGTTGTCTATTTTGGCTGATTTGGTTGCATGAGATAGTCTTATATTGATTGTGGTTACTATTATGTAGGTTCAGTAAGTAAGAATGGCAAATAGGCTTGGTAAATAGCCTTATATTGTCTATGTGGGTAGACACACGGGCGTGTGTCTAGGCCCTCTGTGACACATGGTCTACCCCATGGGCGTGTGGTTCAGTCGTGTGTCCCCTGTTCGTAAAAATTTCAAGTCAGTATGCATGATAGTAAACACATGGGTAGAGACACGGTCGTGTGTCTCAGCCGTGTGATGGACACGGCATAGCACATGAGCGTATGCCTTGGCTGTGTGACATTTTGGGGATACTGACGTCAGAAATAGAACGTCTATGTTTTTGTACACTAGCTAGGACACAGGCGTTTCATGGCGGTGTGAAGGACACGGGCCAGGGACACGAGCATGTGCCAGGCCGTATGAAAACCCTATAGGTGTACATTTAGAATTATTTCCACACTGGTGGAGGACACGGGCGTGTCCCTAAATTTCTTAGGCCGTGTGAGTCACACGGGCCAATAGCCTGACCATGTCGAATTGGTCACATGGGCGTGTTGCCCTTCCCTTCCACACGGGCGTGTGCCCCGTTTCAAAGTCAATTTTTTTATGGATGGTTTAAGGACCCGGGTTGATCCTGAATAGTATTCAATGGTCAACTTAGGACTCGTAGGCCTATGATAAGAAGTTTAAAATAGAAATTGAAAAAGCTTTAAATTGAGTCGAGTTTGGTGACTCGAAAATGTATGAAAGTTTGATATTAGAGTTAAGTAATGCTTTGCATCCGGTCTCGGCGAAAGGTACGGGTGTGGTGTGTTACATTTAGTGGTATCAGAGTTATGGTTTAGTCGGTTCTAGGACTAACCTAGCGAGCGTACAAGTCTAGCTATACATGACATAACTGTATATTGATAGTGTGACGACTTCTGATTATTATAAACTGTATTTTTTTATATAGTAAATGGATCCTGATAGAGCTAACGCAGATGGCGTGGAGAGTAACGCGCCGGCTCCCGCTGAAGGGACTGCGCCAGTTAAGAGTGAGCCCGTGACTATGGGCCAAGGCAGAGAGGCTAGAGAAGTTTATCTTCAAATGATGGACTCTTGGTACATGGAGTTTGTTCGTGCGAATCCGAACACTCCACCTCCCCCACCTCCTCCGATTCCTCAGTATGCCCCGATAGCTCCGCAAGGCGCGAACTTGATTAAGATAGAGAAGCCTCCGGTGACAAGATTCGGAAGCAAGGGGCTGAGGAATTCCGGGCTAACATAGATGATGACCCGAAGAAAGTAGAGTTTTGGCTAGAAAATACCATTAGGGTATTTGATGAACTATTGTGTATGCCTGAGGAGTACATGAAGTGTGCAGTATCGCTCTTGAGAGATTCGACCTACCAGTAGTGGAACACTCTAGTGTTTGTTGTTTTAAGAGAGAGGGTAACTTGGGAATTCTTATAGGAAGAGTTCCGAAAGAAGTATATTAGCCAGAGGTTCATAGACTAGAAAAGGAAAGAATTTCTAGAGTTGAAGCAAGGTAGTAAG
The DNA here is from genome assembly GCF_007990345.1 of Gossypium hirsutum. Classification (NCBI taxonomy): domain Eukaryota; kingdom Viridiplantae; phylum Streptophyta; class Magnoliopsida; order Malvales; family Malvaceae; genus Gossypium; species Gossypium hirsutum. The sequence goes on from NC_053433.1 coordinate 36,009,276, forward strand.
ACTGTTACGGAGTATGAACATGAATTTGTGAAGCTCAGTAAGTATGTGCGGGAGTGTGTGTCTACAGAAGCCACTATATCTAAGAGGTTCGGAGATGGTTTTAATGAAGATATCCGAGTATTTGTTGGCATCCTAGAGCTAAGAGAATTTGTAGTGCTCGTTGAGAGAGCATGCAAGGCAGAATAGCTAGTAAAAGAGATGAGGAAAATGGCTAGTGAGTCACGAGATTCAAAGATGAGGCAGATGGGGAAATCATAGCAGTCCTCATCTAAGAGATCGAAGGAATTCACTACCCGATCAAATGCTCCTGTGGGGTTTTTGAATAGAAACAAGAACTGGCAGAACACAACTTCTAAAGCCCAAACCACTTCTGTCACAAGCATCGGTAGTGCTTGGCCGAATAGGCCAGAATGTTCGCAATGTGGTAGGCATCAATTTGGTGAGTGCCGGGGGAATAAAATGGGCTATTTTAAGTGTGGATCATTAAAACATTTCATCCGAGACTGTCCTGAAATGAGAGAGAGAGAGAGAGAGAGAGAGAGAGAGAGAGAGAAAGTAAGAAGCGAAGGCAAGTAGTGATCTATTGAGGGGTAGACCACAAAAGAACTCTGGAAATGGGGCTACAAGTAGAGGTGCGCTAAGAGATGTTGCAATGAGGTCCGAGGGCAGAGCGCCTACAAGGACTTACTCTATTCGTGCCCGTGAAAAGGCAGAGTCTCCTGATGTGATCACGGGTACCTTTTCTATCCATGATATATCTGTTGTTTCTTTAATTGATCCGGGGTCTACCCACTCCTATATTTGTATGGAATTAATACCTCGTATGAACATGATAGTAGAGTCCACTGAGTTTGTTGTAAAAGTGTCCAACCCTTTAGACAGATATGTGCTAGTGGATCAAGTATGTAGAAATTGTGCTTTGACAATTAGAGATCATTGTTTTTCGGCTAACTTGATGTTATTGCCGTTTAATGAATTTGTTGTAATCATAGGGATTGATTGGTTAAGTTCTCATAGTGTTGTAGTGGATTGTAGGAGAAAAGTTATTGAGTTGAAATGTGAAGATGGAATTATTCTTCGGTTTGGACTAGATGAGTCGGATAATTTGCCATCGTCTTTGACTGCTGAGAAATATTTGAGAAAAGGATATGAAGCTTACCTAGCTTTGGTGCTGAATACTCAAGTGTCTGAGCTGAAGATTGAATCGGTACTAGTGGTTTGTGAGTTTACAGACGTGTTTCTAAAGGAGTTACCCAGATTACCTCCAATGAGAGAAATTGAGTTTGGAATCGAGTTGGTCCATGATACGGCACCCATCTTGATGGCTCCGTATAGGATAGCTCCTATGGAATTAAAGGAGTTGAAAGCTCAACTACAAGAGTTAACTGACAAGGGCTTTGCAAGACCAAGCTTTTCCCCATGGGGTGCTCCGGTACTCTTTGTGAAAAAGAAAGATGGGTCGATGAGGTTACGTATCGACTATAGACAGCTTAAAGGTAACAGTGAAGAACAAGTATTCTTTGCCAAGGATCAATGGCCTATTTGATCAGTTAAAGGGAGCCACTGTATTTTCCAAGATTGACCTGAGGTCAGGATACTACCAGTTAAGGGTGAAAGAGTAAGATGTACCGAAGACTACATTTTGGACAAGATACGGGCATTATGAGTTCCTCGTCATGCCTTTTGGTTTGACTAATGCCCCAGCGGTGTTTATGGATATGATGAACCGTATTTTTCGGCCGTATTTGGTCTTGGTGGTCTTTATCGATGACATACTGATTTACTCGCGTGATGAGAGTGAGCACGCAAAGCATTTGAGGACTATATTAAAGACCCTGAGAGACAAACAACTATACGCCAAGTTCAGTAAGAACGAATTCTGGCTTAATGAGGCTGGATTTCTAGGACACATTGTGTCAGGTGATGGGATTAGAGTTGACCCAAGCAAAATCTCGGCTATTGTTGAATGGAAACCACCGAAGAATGTGACAAAGGTCCAAAGCTTTTTGGGTTTGGCCTGATACTATAGGCGGTTTGTAAACGGATTATCTATGATAGCTACCCCGATGACAAGACTACTTCAAAAAGGTGTCAAGTTTGAACGGACAGAAAAGTGCCAATAGAGTTTCGAGCAATTAATGGCTTTGTTAATCGAAGCCCCAGTGTTAGTGCAACAGGAGTCGGGTAAGGAACTTGTGATATATAGCGACGCCTCCTTGAATGGTTTGGGGTGTGTGTTTATACAAGAAGGCAAGGTTATAGCCTATGTTTTAAGATAGCTAAAGCCACATGAGAAAAATTACCCGACACATGATCTAGAGTTGGCCGCCATCGTTTTCGCATTGAAGATTTGGAGGCACCTTTTGTATGGAGAGAAATGCCGAGTATTCACCGACCACAAAAATCACAAGTATTTGTTGACTCAAAAGGATTGAATCTGCGGCATCGAAGGTGGCTAGAGCTGATAAAGGATTACGAGTTGATGGTTGACTATCACCCGAGAAAGGCGAATGTAGTCGTCGACGCCTTGAGTAGAAAGTCATTGTTTTCCTTGAGAGCCATGAATACTCAATTGGCTATGTCTAGTGATGGTTCGATCTTAGAAAAGTTGAGAGCTAGACCGACATTCCTACAAGAGATCCGTGAAGTAGAAAGATGATAAGGAGTTGCAGGCTAAGATGACTCAGTGTGAGACAGAATATGAATCCGAGTTTTGTATTGGTGTTGATGGATGTTTAAAGTTCAAAAATAGAGTTTGTGTACCCAAGGGCAATGAGCTTATTCAGAAGATTCTGCGAGAGGCACATAGTGGTTGTTTGTCCGCCCACCCGGGCAGTGTAAAAATGTACAACAACCTGAAGAAAATGTATTGTTGGTCAGGGATGAAAAGAGATATTTCAGAGTTCGTTTCCAAGTGTCTTATGTGTCAGTAAGCGAAGGCTGAACACCAAGTACCTTCGGGTCTACTTCAGTCTATCATGGTCCCCGAGTGGAAGTGGGATTGGATCACTATGGATTTTGTCACGGGTTTACCGGTAACCCCGAAAAAAAAGAATGTTGTTTGGGTTGTTGTGGATAGGCTAACAAATTCGGCACATTTTATACTAGTGCGTACCGACTACTCCCTTGAGAGATTGGCTGAATTGTACGTTTATAAGATTGTGATACTACACGGAGTGCCCTTGTCAATTGTTTTAGATAGGGACCCGAGATTTACCCCGAGGTTTTAGAAAAAGTTACAAGAGGCTTTGGGAACAAAGTTGAGTTTTAGCACAGCATTTCACCCGTAAACCGATGGCCAGTCGGAAAGAGTGATTCAGATTTTAGAAGACATGTTATGGTGTTGTGTTCTCGAGTTTCACAGCAATTGGGAAAAGCACTTGCCATTGATTGAATTCGCCTACAACAACAATTATCAGACAAGTCTGAAAATAGCGCCTTATGAGGCTTTGTATGGACGAAAGTGTCAAACGCCCTTAAATTGGACTGAGCTCAAAAAGAGTCAGATTCATGGGGTTGATTTAATTAAAGAGACTGAAGAGAAAGTTAAAGTGATTTGTGACTGCTTGAAGGCTGCCTCGGATAGACAGAAATCCTACGCGGATTTAAATGAAAAGAAATTGAGTTTCAAGTCAGCGATAAGGTATTTTTGAAAGTACCCACGTAGAGGAAAGTCCTCAGTTTTGGTAGAAGAGGTAAGTTGAGTCCTCGTTTCATAGGATCTTATGAGGTTATCGAGAGAGTAAGACCAGTTGCCTATTGATTGGCTTTGTCACCTGAGTAGGAAAATATTCACGACGTATTTCATGTATCCATGCTATATCAATATAGATCAGATCCTTCGTACGTGATTGTGCCGACAGAGGTTGAAATTCATCTAGACATGACTTACAGCGAAGAGCCGGTCAAGATTTTAGCTCGGGAAGTCAAACAGTTGAAAAATAAGAGCATAGCGCTAGTGAAAGTTTTGTGGCAAAGACATGGAGTCGAGGAAGCCACATGGGAACTCAAGGAGACTATGAAAGATCAGTACCCAAACTTATTCACCGGTAAGATTTTTGGGGACGAAAATCCCTAAGGGGGAGAAATGTAACAGCCCAATTTAGGGCCTAGTCAGAATAGTGGTCTTAAGACCACAAATCCAGAGTTGAATAAATTATTTTTTATTATTTTGGAGTCATTGCATGTTTATATTAGTGTATGAAAAATTTGGTGAGTTAATTTTGACGTTCGTGAGCTTAATTGAGAAAAAGGACCAAATCACATAAAATGCAAAAGTCCTAAATTGATAGTTAAAAGTGTCAAGTAGCTAGAGAATAAAAATTAGGGGTCTTTAAAGGGAAATTAGACCCTATTGTGATAGCTTCGTTGGCCATGGGAGATAAAAACATTAGGTAATTTGATGACATAATGTATGATATAATAATGCTAAAAGGCTTAGCTATCATTTTCTTTTCTCCATCCATTTTTTGACGTAAATTTTCAGCAAAGAAATCGGGTTTTAGGAGTTTGAAACTTCAAAAACTTTAAGCCTTCACAAGTAAGTGATTTTAATGGATTTTCTTGAATATTTTTGTACTTTTGAGACCCTTAAAACCTGAGCTTTCAAATGAGGGTACTATTTTGTAAAATGATCAAGAGTGCAAGGTTTTTCCATGAAGGGTTTGTAATGTTTGCTGAGTTTTTATGGAAGAAAATAAGTCTCGGGTGTATTATGAACAACTTTTGTGAAATGTGTTATTATGAAAACACATAAAAAGACTATATTGCATAAGTTGTAAAATAGATGTACTATAAGAGTAAAAAGGGTTCGGCTAGGCTTAACATGTGAAGAAATTCGATAAAAATTGATTTTTCGACTTAGGGCTAAAATGGTCATTTTGCAAAAGTCTAGGGGCAAATTGGTTTTTTTGCCTAACTATGAATTGTTAAGTGCCTATGTTGGTAAAGTGATTAAATAAAGCATTTTTTTATTATAGACCAAGAAATACCAAATCCGAACTTAAACCGGGGGAAAGCCAAGCAAATCGATTAAATCGACTAGTCGTCACATTTTGTAATCCGAGGTAAGTTGAATGTAAATAATACAACTACAGTGTTAATGTACGTGTTGAATTGTATTTGAATTTAATATAGCATGAATTGCTTGATTGTGGAATTGAAAAAGCATGATGGTAATAGAGATAGTAGAGTTCTCGTTTGAACCTAAGAAATAAATCGGATATTCATGCCATAATATATGGGTTATTATGATCTACTGTAAGACATGTCTGGGACATGCATCAGCCACATCATGAGAGCCAGTGTAAGACCATGACTGGGACATGGCATTGGCATTGAGACGAGTGCTAGTGTAAGACATGTCTAGGACATGCATCGGCCTTGAGATGTAAGTAGTGTAAGACATGTCTGGGACATGCATCGGATACGAGATGTGTCAGTGTAAGACCATGTCTGGGACATGGCATCGGCACGGATATGTGAGAGGTAGTGTAAGACCATGTCTGGGACATGGCGTCGACCTCGATGATGATAGTCAGTGTAAGACCATGTCTAGGACATGGCATTGACTTGAGATATAAACCAGTGTAAGACCATATCTGGGACATGGCATCAACACCATACCCCATGTTTGAGGCTTAATGAATATCTGATAGTGTTCCAAATGGTTCAACGGTGAAAGTTATGATTTCAAGTTAACAAGGAAAGTATAACCATGTTGTGAGTGGTACAGGTACCTATATGGTATGTATGAAATGTGAGCTCAATATATGCTATATGAGGTGTAATGAATATTGATGAGTAAGTTTTGCTTATGCCACTTGTGTATTATGATACTTGTTGATAGATGGTAAAGTTATGTTGTATATTTATTTATGTGCAATTTGCTAAGCTTTATGCTTACTCCCTCTCCTTTTTAATTTTCTTATAGTGCCGCCTATCTAGCTCAAGGACCAAAGGAAGTCAATCACACTATCAATCGAAGCATTCAGCATAGTTTGATTATATTTTTGAATATGGCATGTATAGGGCTTAGACTTTACTATTTTTGTGTCATTGATAACTGGCCAAATGCGTTGGCTTGGGTTGGAAACCCTTCATTTTGTATTAAGCCTTAAATGATGGAAAATATTCATTTTAATTTATATGCAAATATGTTATTTTCGTAGATGAATAAAATGCACAAATGGAATGTTTTCTATTGTGGCTGATTTGGTTGCATGAGATAGTCTTATCTTGATTGTGGTTGCTATTATGTAGGTTGAGTAAGTAAGAGTGGCAAATAGGCTTGGTAAATAGCCTTATGTTGTCCACACGGGTAGACATATCGGCGTGTGTCTAGGCCATGTGTGACGCACGGTCTGCCCCATGGGCGTGTGGTTCGGCCATGTGTCCCCTGCACGTAAAAATTTCAAGTCAATATGCATGATAGTAAACACATGGGTAGAGACACAGCCATGTGTCTCAGCCGTGTGATGGACACGGCATAGCACACAGGCATGTGCCTTAGCCATGTGACATTTTGGGGATGCTGACATCAGAAACAGAATGTCTATGTTTTCGTACACTGGCTAGGACACGGACATGTCATGGCCGTGTGAAAGACACAGGCCAGGGGACACGGGCGTGTGCCAGGCCGTGTGAAAACCCCTGTAGGTTTGCATTTAGAATTATTTCCACACGACTGGAGGACATTTAGAATTATTTCCACATAAGTGGAGGACACGGGCGTGTCCCTGAATTGCTTAGGCCGTGTGAGTCACACGGGCCAATAGCCGAACCATGTCGAATTGGTCACACGTGCGTGTTGCCCTTCCACACGAGCGTGTGCCCTATTTCAAAGTCAAATTTTCTATAGATGGTTTAAGGACCTGGGTTGATCCCGAATAGTATCCAATGGTTGGCTCAGAACTCGTAGGCCTATGATAAGAAGTTTAAAATAGAAATTGAAAAAGCTTTAAATTGAGTCGAGTTTGGTGACTCGGAAATGTATGAAAGTTTGATATTAGAGTTAAGTAATGCTTTGTATCCTGTCCAGGCATAGGGTACGGGTGTGGGGTGTTACAAGTCTACTGAATTTTGGATTAGAGTATCGAACCCCCTAGGCATATGTGTTTTGGTTGATAAAGTCTGCAGGAATTGTCCGTTAATGTTTTGAGACATTTGTTTTCCGGCTGATTTGATGTTATTACCCTTTGATGAGTTTTGATATAATTCTATATATGGATTGGCTAACATTGCAAGATGCTGTTGTGAACTGCAGATGGACAACTATTGATTTGAGATGCAAGAATGATGAAATTGTCCGAATTGAATCTAGTGATTTGAATAGGTTACCGGCTGTGATTTCGTCAATGAAAGTTCTGAGTATTGTGAGTACTGTGAGAAAGGTTTGTAAAGCTTACTTTGCTTATGTGATTGATTCAAAAGTAATAGAAAACAAAGTGGAATCAGTGCCTGTTATCTGTGAATTCCCTGATGTGTTTCCTGAAGAACTTCCGAGACTACCTCCAATTCGAGAAGTTGAATCTGGCATTAAGTTAGTATGGACAACTACTCCAATTTCGATAGCTCCATACAGAACGGCACCGACTGAATTAAAAAAGTTAAAAGCTCAATTACAAGAATTGACAGAAAGAGGATTTGCAAGACCGAGTTTCTCACCTTGGGGTGCTCCTGTTCTGTTTGTGAAAAAGAAAGACAGAACTATGAGAATGTGCATTGATTATCAACAGCTCAATAAAGTGACGATCAAGAACAAATATCCTTTAAAACAGATATATGATTTGTTTGATCAATTAAAAGAAGATATTGTGTTTTCAAATATAGACCTAAGATCAAGTTACTATCAATTGCGAGTAAAAGATTCAGACATTCCGAAAACTACTTTCCGAACGAGGTACGAACATTATGAGTTTTTAGTTATGCCTTTTGGATTAATGAATGCACCTGCTGTTTTTATGGATTTGATGAATAGAATTTTCAGACTGTATTAAGATCGATTTGTTGTCGTATTCATTGATGACATTTTGATTTATTCGCGTGATGAAACTGAACATGCTGAGCATTTGAGAACAGTGTTACAGACTTTGCGAGATAAATAGTTGTATGCGAAGTTTAGAAAATGTGAATTCTAGTTACACGAAGTTGGTTTTCTAGGCCATATTGTGTCAGCAACAGGTATCCAAGTCGATCTGAGCAAAATTTCAGCTATTTTAGATTGGAAGCCTCCGAGAAATGTTTCTGAAGTCCACAGTTTCGTTGGACTTGCCGGTTATTATCGAAGGTTCGTAAAAGGCTTTTTGATGATTGCGACTCCGTTAACGAAACTACTTCAGAAAGATGTAAAGTTTGAATGGTCTGAAAAGTGCCAGAAAAGTTTTGATCAGTTAAAAGCCCTATTGACAGAACTCCGGCGTTAGTTCAGCCAGAATCGGGTAAAGAATTTGTGATTTTTAACGATGCATCTTTGAATGGTTTAGGCTGTATTTTGATGCAGGAAGGCAAAGTCATAACTTATGCCTCAAGACAGTTAAAGCCGCATGAAAAGAACTATCCAACGCACGACCTTGAGTTAGCTGCGATTGTGTTCGCTTTGAAAATTTGGCGTCACTATCTATTTGTTGAGAAATGTCACGTATATTCTGATCATAAAGCTTAAAATATCTGATGACTCAGAAACATTTGAATTTACGACAGAGAAGATGGCTAGAACTGCTAAAAGACTACAAGCTTGTTATTATTTATCATCCTGGAAAAGCAAATGTTGTTGCTGATGCTTTAAGTTAGAAATCATTGTTTGTATTATGTGCCATGAATACTCATTTAGCTTTGTCTGATGATGGTTAGGTTTTAGCAGAATTGAAAGTGAGACCATTGTTTTTACAACAGATTATTGATGCTTAAAAGATTGATAATGAGATAATAGCAAGACAAGCTCAGTGTGATTTGGATTCTGATTCTGAATTCCAAGTGACGATTGCTCGAGATTTTGAGATCGAATTTGTTTTCCAAGAAATCCAGAGTTGGTTCAGATGATTTTGAACGAAGCCCACAATAGTTTTTTATCTGTGCATCCGGGTAGTACAAAAATGTATAATGATTTAGAACAACATTACTGGTGGTCTGGAATGAAAAGAGATATCTCTGATTTTGTTTCGAAATGTTTAATCTATCAGCAAGTTAAAGCTAAACATCAGGTGTCATCTGGGTTGTACAACCGATTATGATTCTGGAGTGGAAATGGGACAGAATCATGATGGATTTTGTATTGGGTTTACCTCTGTCACCGAGTAAGAAAGATGAAATATGGGTTGTGGTTGATAGATTGACTAAATCTGCTCATTTCATCCCAGTTCATACATATTATTAACTTAATAAGCTTACTGAGTTGTACATTTCTCAGATTGTGAGATTGCATGGAGTACCTATTTCTATTGTTTTAGATAGAGATCCGAAGTTTACATCGCGCTTTTGGAAGAAACTGCAAGATATGTTAGGTACAAAACTACACTTTAGCACTGCTTTTCACCCACAGACGGATGGTCAATCCTAACGGATTATTCAGATACTTGAGGATATGTTGAGATGTTGTATTCTTGAGTTTGAAGGTACATGGGAACGATACTTGCCATTGATTGAATTTGCATATAATAATAGCTTTCAATCGAGAATCAAAATGGCTCCGCACAAAGCTTTATACAGTCAAAAATGTAGAACACTTTTGTACTGGACAGAGCTTAGTGAGAATAAGATTCACGGGGTTGATTTGATAAGAGAAACTAAAGAAAAAGTGAAAGTAATCCGAAATAGTTTGAAAACAGCTTCCAATCGTCAGAAATCTTATGCAGATTTGAAATGAAAAGATATTGAATTTGAGATCAGTGACAAAGTCTTTCAAAAAGTGTCTCCATGAAAGACAGTACTTCGATTTGGCAGAAAAGGCAAGCTGAGTCTGAGGTTTATCGGGCCGTATGAGATTATCGAGTGTATCGGACTGGTTGCTTATAGATTGTTATTGCCACCAGAGCTAGAAAAGATTCATAATGTGTTTCACGTATTGATGCTTCGACGATACAGATTCGATCCCTCTCATGTGATTTCTCTGTCTGAAATTGAGATTCAGTCCGATATGACTTATGAAGAAGAACCGATCCGTATTTTGGCTCGCGAGGTTAAAGAATTGCTAAACAAGAAAATTCCGTTAGTAAAAGTATTGTGGCATCGACACGGTGTTGAAGAGGCTACGTGGGAGCCTGAAGATGCTATGAGACAGCAATATCCGAATCTGCTCGATGGTAAGATTTTCGGGGACGAAAATCCCTAAGGCGGAAGAGTTGTAACAGCCTGGTTTAGACCCTAATCGAAAAAGTGGTTTCAGGACCACAAATTTGAGTCAAAAAATATTTTTAATATTATTTTTCGTGCTTATTATAAGTGAATTAGTACGTGTAAAAATTTCGTATAAAAATTTAATCGTTCGTGTGCTCAATTTGATAAAAGGACTTAATCACGTAAATTGTAAAAGTTGCATGCTATATGTTAAGTGTGCCTATTTGCTATGGCTTTTTAATTTTGAGGTCTTTATGTTGTAATTTGACAATGGTTAGTGGGATTGGTCATAAATGACCTTAAAATGGATGGATTATAATGTTTTAAACAAAGGGCAAATTGGTATTTGATAATTAATATGTGTTATAACAAAATAAACATGAAAATAAGGCCATTTGTGTTCATCCTTTGCCAAAAATCAAAGAAAAGAAAAAGAGATAGTTAGGGTTCGGCTAGTTCAAGCTTCAAATAAGGTATGAGTTTTGTTCGATTTTTGATAATTTCTACGTTTTTGTGATCGTTGTTAAGTGTTATAGCAGCTCATGCTTAAATTCATGAAATTGTTGATAATTTGATGAGATTTCATTAATGAATTCATGAGCTTTGTGATGTTAAATAATGAAAAATGAAAGCTTGGTGCTTGATATATATGTTTTGTAAAGTGATTTTGAGTAAAAATGCATATTAGGGATTTAATTGAGAAAAGTGTAAACTGAGGGGTTAAAATGTGAAATAAATGAAAGTTATGGGTTGTTAGGGACCATAGGAAGATTTGTCTAAGGCATGGTTTTGATGAATTTTGTGTATTTTATGATTTTATGAAATGGAGACTAAAGTGTTAAAATGTGAAAATGTAAGGGCTAATTTGTAAAATGTCCTAAATATGTGTATATGGATTGATTTGAATGAATGTGAGATTTAATAAGTCAAATTTGAATTTATATAGATCAAGAAAGGAGAAATTCGAACTTAGATCAATGCAAAAACAAAGTGCTCGATTGATCGACTAATATCGTCATTTTTACGTCCGAGGTAAGTTCGTGTATAATACACATTATTTGTATAATGTTTGTATGTGATGAAATAAATATAAATGAGATTGAGAAGTTGGAGTATGTGAAATGTGATTCGAATTTGAGGCACCAAGTGTGTAAGAAATGAAATAGCTACGGCTATTAAAAAAATGGCACTGAGTGTGCGAGAATATAACAGCAATGGCTGAATAAATGGCACTATATGTGCGATACCGATATAAGTTCAGTTTAATGAAATGGCACTAAGTGTGCAATATTATTATAGCTTCGGTAATTAATTGGCACTAAGTTTGCGAGTTTATCGAATGTTCAAGTATGATTGAATAAAGTAGTGCATCGAGCATCGAAGTAATAAATGTGATAGATAAGAACGTGATGATACAGGTATGTACGGAACCTATGTGGTTGATGATATTGAGTATGAAGTAGATGAAAGGTTAAGTAAATGAATGATGAGATGAGTTGCATTAAGTGTTAGCTAATTGATAGAATTTTGTTTTAATTGATGAGTTAAATGTGTTATATCATGAATTTATTAAGATTTAAAGCTTACTATGTGAATTGTTCTCTGTTTTATAGAGTTTTAAAGCTAGCTCGAATCCGGGGATCGTTAGCAACTCATTCACACTACCGGACATCTATTTTGGTACTACTTTAAGAGTTATGTATATGGTATATGGCATGTATAGGCTAGTGTCATTTTGGTATGTTTTGTGTTGTGAATATTAGCCATAAGATTTGGCTTATAAATGTTGGTATGTATGGTCTTTTAAGTTGGCCTAAATAATGTGTTTGATAGATAAATCATATGATGTATATAATGTTCATGTGATGGTTTTAATATGGATGTTGAATTGGCAAGTTTTGTGGTATGAAGTATGTGATAAAATGGTGAGTTTATGTATTTGAAACTTATATAAATTGTGATGATTTTGGTACATTGATTAGGTATGTTTTGTTTGTGAAATTCAATAGTGAATTGGATGGTATTTGAATGGCACGAAACATATACAAAATGGTTGAATTGGTTTCCTATGAATGTATGCAATAATACTAAAATGTTGTGGGTTTTGAGTGCTTGAGATAAGTGGGAAATATGGCTTAAACCAAGCCTAATTTCATCCCACACGGATGAGCACGCGGGCGTGTGTCTCGACCATGTGCCTATTGTAGTTTAGTTATACAATCCAGTCTCGAGCACGGCCTAGACATATAGGTGTGTTTGTTGGTCGTGTAGGGCACACAGCCTTGGCACATTGGCGTGTGTGGCCACTTCGAAGGGTACACGGGCTAGACACATAGACGTGTGATTGGCCGTGTAACCTAAGTCAGTCTTGACCACGGCCAAGGTACACAGGCGTGTCTTATAACCGTATGGTGAAGTCTGTATGTATGCCCTGTTTTTCCACGACCTAGACACATGGACGTGTCTAATACTTGTGAGGTACACAGCCTGTTCACACGGGCATGTGACCTGTATAACTTTGAAAAATTTTTAAGTGTTGAAAACTTTTGTATGAGTCGGTTTAGTCCCGACCTCTTTCTAAATCATGTTCGAGGTGTTGTTGACCTACATAAGGGACATTATATTGATGTGTGATTTTGATGCTTGGATGATTGTAAAATGAATGTGAAATGTTCCAATTTGTTCGGTAATGCCTTTAACCCTATTTCGGTAGCAGATTCAAGTTAGGGGTGTTACGCAGACTTCGTCAGTCAATCAACGACAACTTAAATAGCATCTTTCTTTTTCAAAGATATGGGTAACCCCGATACGAAATCAATCGTAACTCTATTCCATTTCTACTCTGGTATTATCACTGGTTGTAGTAGTCTCGAAGGCACTTGATTTCGACTTTAACTTGTTGACAAATTAAGCATCTCGACACAAACTCTGAAATGTCTTGTTTCATGCCTGACCACCAGTACAACTGTTTCAAACCATTGTACATTTTAGTACCCCCCTGGATGAACAGATAAACAACCACTATGTGCTTCATGTAAATTTTTTTGAATAAGCTCGGAATTATTCGATAGGCAAACTCTACTCTAAACATTAAACAATCATCGGATACGATCTGATACTCTGAATCAATAGTCAATTCGCACTGCACTATTTTAGCTTGCAATTCATTATCACACTTCTAAGCTTCACAAATTTGCTGAAGAAATAACGGCTTAGCTTTTAACTCAGCTAAAATCGAACCATCATCAGACAAAGTTAACTATGTGTTCATTACCCGCAATGCAAACAAGATTTTCTACTCAAAGCATCTGAGACTACATTCGCTTTCCCCGGATGATAATCAATCACTAATTCATAGTCTTTCAACAACTCGAGACATCTTCATTGTCTCAAATTCAAATATTTTTGAGTCATTATATACTTCAAATTCTTGTGGTCAGTAAAGATATAGCATTTCTCACCAAATAAATGATGTCGCCAAATTTTCAATACGAAAACAATGGCGGCCAATTCTAAGTTGTGCATCAGATAATTCATTTCATGCGGTTTCAACTATCTGGAAGCATAAGATATCACTTTGCCCTCTTGCATCAAAACACATCCCAAATCATTCAATGACGCATCACTAAAAATCACAAACTCTTTACCTGACTTAGGCTGAACTAAAATTGGTGTTTTAGTTAACAATGCTTTCAACTATTCAACTCTGTTGGCATTTCTAGGACCAATCAAACTTTACATCTTTCTCTAGCAATAGAGTCATCGATGTAGCAATCATCGAGAATCTTTTTACAAAACACCGATAGTAGCCAGCTAATCCCAGAAAACTTCTAACTTCAGATACGTTTCTTGGTGGTTTCCAGTCAACAACTGCTAAAATCTTACTCGAATCAACTCGAATGCCTTCTGCTGAAACAATATGTCCCAAAAATCCAACTTCTCGGAGCCAAAACTCACATTTGCTAAACTTACATGCAAGAAGTCTATAGCTGAACCTCCAAAACCTCAACAATGGCTTTCTTTGTTTCTAATTTCGGTGGAATATAGCATGGAGAAGGTGATACATATTTTCATTCTTTTAATTTTAAGTTGATTTTATTATTTTACTAGTTTAACCTTAATTTTAACCTTTGAAAAATACATATAACACGTCCATACTTGTCCACTCATGCTATTAATGGTCTAATTACCACATAACTCCCTCAACGATTTAATTTCATAGCCAATTAGTACCTTTAGCTTATAAAACTCTAATTTTATATTTTTTTCCAATTTAGTCATTTTATCGAATTGAACATTCAAACGATAAAATTTCTTAACGAAATTTTCACACAATCATACTATCATACTATAGACATTAAAATAATAAAATAATTATTTTAACATCAGATTTGCAGTCCTGAAACCACTGTTCCGATTTGACTAAAAACCGGCTATTACACCCATACATGTTTTTAGGTGATTTGTTTAAGGATTTCATTAGGCATTGAATATGTGGTTACTGAGGGTGATTCACTAATGGTAATAAAGAAATGTAAGGCAACAACACCAAATAAATCTGAAATAGGGGCCTTTATACGAGATATTCACCAGCACAAGGGTTATTTCCAACATTTATTTTGTCAATATATTCCTAAATCAACTAACATTCTTGACCATAATCTTGCCACGGAGAGTTTAAAAAAGGGTAAGGAAGTTTACCTTCATAGCGAAGTGCCTGATTTTACACGGCGAGCGACGGAGAGAAAAAAGCAAAAAAATCTAGGCTGAAAAGTTTTGCATGTAGAGTTTTTTGAAGAAGGAAATAGGTAGCAGAAGGGTCATCATGTTTTTGCAAACTGCTACCGGAAGGTAGTTGGGCAGGGTAAATGTGGGGCATGGATTACAAAAGTAATGGAAGACAGCTGTGTATGGACTTGGATAGGATTTTGTTTTAAATTAGGATATTTTGATTTAATATATAAATATTAAACATAATATAATTTTAAAATTTTAAAATAATAATTGATAAATAAATAAATGAAAACCATAATGATTTATATTTTTTGATGGCTAAGTGCACTGTATAAACACATCAATATGAGTACTATTTTGGAATCACCACCAATAAGTGCATTGCATAAACACATCGAGGTTAGTATTATATTGGAATTACAGGTTAAAATACCAGAAAAGACCAATTTTTTAAAAGAAAAATGGAAATGTGCCAATTTTGTTGAAATTTATAGAAATGGACCAATTTTACAAAAACACGCCCAGCAGGTGGCGTTTTTAGGGGAAAGTCAAAAAAGCGCGTCTAGCTCAACGTTTTCTTCCCCTCTAACCAATAAAACTCGTCCAGGTCAACGTACTAAAGAAAAATGTGTCTAGGCCAGCGTGTTCCCCCCAACAGTCACTTCCAATGGCTATTTCAAATAGCCATTGCCCCCCTAACGGTAAAAATATATATATAAACCCCTACACATTCTTCCCACTAACATTTCTTGCAATTCTCTCTTAAATCTCTCAAATTTATCAATCAACTCTCAAAAGTCTCTCAAATTCTCTCTTAAATGTTTTTTCTTAATTCTATTTTTATTTTTTATTAATATTTTCAATTTTTTTTAAATTGTTCGTATTCAATATAATTTAGCAATGATCGGGTCTTTAATCCGTTTTGATAACAAGCACATCTCCGTCAACCAATTGTAAATGGTAATAGTAATTTTTAATATTGTTTAATTTTTTATTTTATTGTTATCTTTTAACTTAATATTTTTTATAATTTTTACATAAATAGGCAGAAGTTCAAATTTTAGAATGTCATATTCGTAATCTAACCGGTCCTCCATCACCATTGATCGAAACATACTTGAAGGAACTCGGTTTTTAGTATGTGGCCCATATAGGCCGGGGTGCAAGTTGGACCCAAAACTCATAAACGCATTAGTGGAGAGGTGGAGACCTGAGACGCATTCATTCCATCTTCCATGCGGTGAGTGTACTATCACTCTAGAGGACGAGCATTTAGAGTTGGGGTTACCCGTGGAAGGGTCAGTAGTCACTGGGTCTATTAAGTCTACTGATTGGGGAGCTATATGTTTAGATCATTTAGGTGTGATTCCAAAGACGATTTATGAAGGTCGGATCGAAATGGGTTGGATACAACAATATTTCACAGAGATGGTTGAGGATTTGACTAAAGTCCAAAAAGAACAATACGCTGAGGTGTACATCTTTCAAATCATCGGAGGTATCCTGATGCCAGATAAATTAAAAAATCTTGTCCATCTAAGGTGGCTATTGAAACTCATCAATTTTAGAGGAATGGGCGAACTCAGTTGAGGTCTGCCGTATTGGCAACATTGTACCAAGAGATGTGTCGGGCGATGCAACCAGTGAAAACCAAAATTGGTGGTTGCCTTTTACTACTACAATTATGGGCCTGGTTCCAATTTCCATTTTTATGTCATTGAGCAAACTACCCATATACATCCCACTCATAACAAGGTAAAATTCAATAGATATCCCCATGATTAAATTGATTTAAATTTAAATTATTATGCTAATAAGTTATTTAAATAGGTGGAACCATGCACCGAGTCACGTAGGATTACCTACCGAGCTTCAAGATATACGATTTTTATTAGACCAACAATCAAAAGCGTAGGTATGTATTTATTTAGTTTTGAACTATATACAAATAATGTAGTCAATTTTGAATTTAGTAGTACATATCTAACTAATATTTTTATCACGTTAATTTCATATTTGAATGGAAACCATACGAGGATTCAGCAATTCAAGCAGTAATCCCCGATGAATTCTTTGTGAATCCTAACGTCTGGCACCTTAAGGTCACATTTGGTAGTGTACGCTACCATCGAGATGCACGAGATAGATAGAGTGTTACGGTAGTTCACATTTTGACAGTTGATTCTTATGCCACCTCAAGCGCTTGATGATCTGCATCGTATCGACTTACGACGACTGGATGAAAATTGGTCAATATTTCACTCACAATATATCAACATGTGTAATAATCGATATGAATTTTAACTATTCGCAAACATATTATCGTTCCGGAGTTAGCATGTGATCCGGAGTACATGTCATAGTTTAGGATCCATGGCAAGCCATATTTGTACAGGGAAGAGATGAGGTGTCGGCATCCTAATACGAGTAGGCCACGACGGGGCCCTTTAAATCCAAAGGGTGGCGAGGCAAGCTCATTATTAGCACCCACGCAAGAACCAGCCTCGACAGCCTTAACACCGATGCCTACACCACCCCCCATTTAGTATGTACCATATTATTCTAGTGTGTATCCTAACCCTTATTTTTTCACACAAGCACAATATGTTGCACTAGATTTTCCTGCTTCTACTCCTATGTCAGGTTGGACTGTTGGTTATCCATCACCGATGTGGTACACACTGGGGACATCTCATTTCCTGATGACATTGATGCCTACAACAACGTATAGGCCATCTATGCATGAGTCACCAACAAAAAGTCCATTCGTTATCCCATCTATTTATGAGACTCAACATAGTTACGCTAATTCCCCTTGGGGATCTTTGTTTTATCAAGGTGAGTCACTTCCCAACCACCTATTTATAGACCGGAAGATGCACGATAGCAATCGAGAATGCAAGCATCGCAATCAACCAAAGGCGAAGAAGAGGAGCTGTAACACCCCTAACCCGTATCTGTCATATGACAGGGTTATGGAGTATTACTAGAGTTTACAGTTTAATTACAGTTAATTTATGTCATTTACTATTCATTTCCAAAAATCAATTACAATCAATCATAATGTCCCTCATATGGGTCCTCGAGGTCCAAAATACATATTAGAATTAAGTCAGGACTAAACTGGGATCACAAAAAATTTTTTGCAAAATTTCAAAATTTTTCTTAGGTGCAAGAATCACACGCCCGTATAGGTAAGCCGTGTGGCTCACATGGTCAAGTGACACGCTCGTGTCTTAGGCCGTGTGGGCATTCAATGTGAGGTACACAACCGTGTCCCAGCCCGTGTCCTTACTCGTGTAACTCTCTAACTTGGGTCACACAGCCAACCACACGGCCGTGTCCCAGCCTGTGTCCTTACCCGTGTAACTCTCTAACTTGGGTCACACGGCCAACCACACGTCTGTGTGCTAGACCGTGTGGACAATTTAATTTTCAAAAATTAGGTGCAGGGGTTATACGGCCAGGACACATGCTCATGTGCTAGGCCGTGTGTCTCACACGGCTAAGACACATGCACGTGTCTCTACCCGTGTGCTCAATTCTAAGCATTTTATTTCTCTAATTTTAAGATGCAAGGGACACACAGCCAAACCACACGCTTGTGAGCATGGCCATGTGTCACACACGGTTGAGACACATGCCCGTGTGTCTGCCCGTGTAGACAAAATAAAGCCATTTTCCAAGCCTTATTTCTCACTTATTTTACCTTGCACCTACATCAACACTTCAATATATTTACCAACCAATTCAAGGCATATAAATCAATCTAATGATCAAGTTTTATGCATGACACATTTACTCATGCTTTCAAGTATCATATTTACATTAAAATTATATACTTACCCAAACTTAATTGCATCTAATATATTAAACCAAACACATTCATATTCTAAATATAATAAACCTCATGCATAAGCATACATTAAATTTACTATCACTAGCCATTCAATGGCTAGTTACAACCAAATCATTTACATACCTTCATTTATTATCATTAGCCTATTCATGCCATTATACTAAGGTAAGATTCTTATTTATACCAAAATGAGCTGGAGGATAGTGTGATGATGCTCCGACATGTCTCTAACCTTTACGAGCTTCTGAGTACTATAAAGAGAAGAAAGAAAACCTAGTAAGTGTTTGATGCTTAGTAAGTTCGTATAATAGGAATTTCACTTACCAATCATGTTTATTTAAAATAAGCATGTCAATAACATGCATCCCAACAAAATTAGCCATTTGCCTAATCACATACACTCAATCAAACAAGTTAGTCATAAACTTTCTAAATACATTTCAAATAATAACAATGATGAGCTACTCAGGTAATAACTTTCATATACATAATCCTTTTGTATCATATTTTCACATAACTCATACATTTCCATAACAAGTCATCTCAAGTTCAGTGTAGACATGTTAAAACTTTACTCGTTGAATTTATTTGAAATATTGATGGATACATCAGTACTACGGACACATCAATAGTACACTCAAAGTGTACAAAGCTGTAAATCCATCAATTCGTATTCAGGGGTACCCAATTGGGGCACATAATCAGGAAGCACTCTCTCGAGCCATGTAACAGGATGCTCATGTGAGCCATGTATCAGGAAGCTTATTTAGGCTAAACAGGAAACTCATAAGAGTTTTAATCAGGAAGCTCATTGAGCTTAACAGGTAACTCTGAAGAGTTATTATTAAGGAGCTCCAGATAGCCATTTAATAGGAAGTTCAAGCGAGCTATAACAGGACGCTCATAAAGAACTGCATTTGTGTCCGCAATATATGTAGGATCACAACTAATCATATAACAGGACGCTCACAAAGAGCTGCGGTAGTTTGCAACACATGCAGGATTACTACCGATCAGGATGCTCGTAGGAACCATGTAACAGAAATGCTCGAGAAGGCTTTTAATAGAATGCTCGTCCGAGCTATAATGTTTGCAACATATGCAGGACTATAATCAATATGGGAAAATACTGTATCCATCGCATTTCATTATTCAAACGAGACTTATCATTAATCGAACAATATCGGGTATGTGATTAATTTCATACATTAAACATTTATGCAATTCACACAAATACAACATGCGATTCAAACATATTAATATACATAATTTAGTTACACGAACCTATCTCGACACTTGTTCGTGTATGAAAATTTACTAATCCAACACCTTTTCTTTTCCTCAATCTAACTCTTTATTTGATCTTTTCGGATCTATATAAATGAATTTAGCATCAATATAATTCACTTTATACTCAATTGAATATAATTCACATCTTAGGTAAAATTACCATTTTGCCCCTATTCTTTTCATAAATGATAATTTTGTCCCTAAGCTCGGAAAATAAAATTCATGTAATTTAATCTTTATTTCAAGCCTAACTGAATTTTACATGTTATAATAACAGCCTATGAATTTCACAAAAATTAGAATTTTTCCATGGGTTTTAGTCCCCAAATCAGAAATTCATCAAAATTCTCTTTGTAAAAATTGTTTATCTATCAACAACCTTTCATTTTCTACCATAAATTTCAAAATTTCAGCATTTACATCCATGGAAAAATTTCTATACTTTGATAACTTTGCAAATTAATCCCCAAAATAGATAGATTAAGCTATTCCGATCTCAGAAATATAAAAATTACTAAAAACAGGACAAGATTACTTACTCAATTAAGCTTGTTTGATTTCTTTTCCCTTTCCTAGGATTTCCATGTATTTTGGGGAAGAAGGTGATAATTATAATATGTTATTTCTATTTAATTATTATATCATCCTTTATTTTTCCTACTTTCCAATTTAGTCATTTTCTTTTTCTAATTTTCCATGGATGATTCATCATAAATATCTACTAACTTTTCTTAATGGTCTAATTACCATATAAGGACCTCAACTTTTGAATTCCATAGTTATTTGATACTTATAGCTACTAGAACTCAACTTTTTAATTTTATGCAATTTGGTCCTTTCCACAATTAAACATGAAATCGATAAAATTTTCTTAATAAAATTTTCATACGTCATTTCTATCATAATGCAATTCATGCAATAATATTAAAATAAATTTTCTTTCTGACTTGGATTTGTGGTCCCGAAACCATTATTCCAATTTTACTGAAAATGGGCTGTTATAGGAGCAACCGAGACCACAACCTTGCCCGGAAGCTGAACCAAGAAGAACTCTAGAGCGTAACCGTCAACTACCCCAATGTGGCACAAACTTCGACCAGCATATGCATTGATTAATTTTATTTTGTATCATTTAAGAAAAATGAAGTTATTTTGAATCTTTTTGTACACCATCTGATTTTTGTACCATTCATCTTTAGTAAAAGTGGAGATTTACTTTGATTCTTTTTACATACCATAGCAATAAGATTTTATTTGACAAGAAATATGCCATGTTTTTTGCTAAAAATAATTGAGAACCCAATTCAACCATTTAAAAATTTTGGAGCGATACGACTTGGTTACTTAACGAGCAGGAACAATCGTGACTTGGTTAGTTAATGTTGTATCATTTAGTAAAAATGGTAGTTGATATTTGTTATCATTTCAGTTAATTAACATTGTAATTTTTTATAATTTCACAACATGTAAATCTAATATTTGTTATTATTTCATCGAACTGTGCATTTGCATATTATAATGGAATTGACATATTTTTCTAGTTTGCTTAGTTATTTCAATGTGGACATGACAGCATTGTATGGCTCGGGTTCCTACACCACCCGTATATCCTCAGTTGGTTTGACCTGTAATAAATATCCATGTTGTCGAGTATTCAAGTTAACATGGGCCGACCTTTTGCTTTGCGATGCAATCTTCTATCAGGTAATAAATTAAATGGAGCAAGCAATCCAGAAGGCCACTTATGTTCATCTAGGACTGGTGGGAATACGTGTCTCCATATGTTGCAAAAGTTTTCTAATTTGTACACTTCATCGACAAAGTTCATAGGATCCAAAAGGAGATTGATACAAACTGCAATTGCATGAACGCATGGAAAATGAAGTGACTCAAATCTCCCATAGTCGCAATTCCTATTTCTCAAGTGTACACGGTACTGTCCCCGTAATACCTTGGTCTGGTCTATCGAACTTCATTACACAAAACCATAGGTCATCGGATGAGTGAAAAACTACATCCATACAGTTGGCTCATGTCTTACCCTTCTTAATTTGTTCCAGTAACGCCGAGCACTACACATGGCCTCCCTGCATTTGCCCAGCATAACTATTCTCTCAACTTTGGAATAGTTCTGCCAAACGGAAGTATTTTTTTTACAACTGAGGTTATCAGCAAATGATGCATTCCTTTTTAAATGAAATTGATACATTTCGCCAGGTTGGATGTCATGTGGCCATATCGTAGACCCCCATTGTAGGATTGTGTCTACTAGTCGAAAGGTATGCTAGAGAGGTACCGTACCTTAGTCGAGTTAGTTGACTGTAAGATTTCCAACATCTTATGAAAATGGTCCTTCATGATCTTGTACCCTGTCAGTAGAATTTGATAGTAGCGATTACATACCGAAGAATATAAAAAACAAACAGAATATTACAAACCAAATAATATTGGTTGTGATTACATACCCATGTTGGTCACTTTTGATCACTCAATGGTAGAGGGATATTATTGGTAGTAGTTGGACACAACGTGCCTTAGACAGTACTGATGGTGTGTGCGATCCCAAAGGCTTCATTGTCGTTCAATTGCAGATAGTATTCTAATTCCCTGATTTGAGATAACGTATATATCAGGTTGAAGGCAGACATGACTCCTTAACCTAGATAAAAAGAAATCCTAGTCATCTGCTTTCTCCCCCAGTGTTATTGCAAATGCAATTAGAAATATCCTATGATTACCATCCTATGTCATAGCAACAACAGCCGATGGGTATATCTACTATACATAAAGGTATCGTCTATTTGTACTAATGGCTTTGCAGCACTAGAATGCTTGAGAGTATTGCTTGAAGGTCCAAAACAGAAGACTTGGCATCTACGAAGCAAGTGATTATTGTGGTATGCAGGCTCCATTTCAAGATATTTTACGCAACCTAGGACGTATCTCTCCAACACCTCACACTACTGCCATACCTTGTTGTATGATGCATTCCACTCACTGTGCATTTTCTCTAAGCCCTTCTGCTTTGCTATCCACGCCTTGTGGTACGAAGGCCTGTAGTTGAATTGGCTACTAATATTTGTAATTAAAATTAACATAGCAGTTCTTAGATCTACTTTCACCATTAGTAGTATTATACTCGCGATCATATCTGAATCCAACTTTAGATGATCCCGTGAAACACCTACAACCACTCGATATGTAAAACCCTAATTATTAAAACCCTAACAACCCCGTGATACTTTACCAAAGGCAACATACATATGCAGATTGGTGAAATCTTTTATCGTCCATAATATCGTTTTCTTCTTAACAGAAGCCATGATTTTCTATGTGTATCTACCATCTCGCATTGCACACTTGGCCTCAAAACTCTCAGATTTAGATTTAACCATGTGGAAGTTAAACCCATTCTTGATGCTGTCTCGCTTCAATGCAGTGAGAAAACCATTTTTACTGGAAAACTCCATGCCAACTTCCAAATCACTCGAATCCAACGAAGGACTTGCATGGCCGGGCCTCCTGTGTGGTAGTTTTGCAAACTCTAACTCATCCTCTGCCGATAGATTGACATTATGCATGTGAGCTGGAGGTGAGTAAGCCGTGAATCGTGGATCTTCTTCTTCATCTTCACTCGCTTTACCATCTTTCGGTTCAGTTGGAATAAGCTTTGGTTTAGAAAATAATGCAACTTTTGAACCGTTGGCATCGGGATCCTGGGGTGGATCCATATCAGATTCATTACCATCTTTATTATCAGACTCACCAACATTTTCCATGTTGGAGGTCCCATCGCCAATGGACGTTGTGGGGAGTACATCTTCCCTTCTCGTGTATGTGTCGGAATGTCCAAAATCACATGTCAATTGCCAACCATTGGAAGTTACTGCCATTCCCCAGTAAGTATTCCCAGCATTGTACATCGGCCCACCAAGGTTCATGTCCCATCCACTAACTGAGTGTCGTGCAGGGGTCATGTACTTTGTTCTACCACTAAAACCTGATAGTTCAGTGTTCTTCTTCCCATGATTGAAATCTAAGGCCGAGACGGATGAGTGACTTCCCATTGATGATTATGGGATATCATAATAGGAACTTTCTAACAAAGTGGTTGGACTATCAACATTTTCAATCGTTCTCACCTCTCGAACATGGAGAGATGTTGAAGTGGCAAGTCCTTCATTTGACCTTGAAAATTTCACATATAACTCAAGAAACGGTGATCCACTATCAAGCGGTGTCTGCACCATCGCCTCCAAGCCCCCAGCACCTTTGATATTAAATGTGTCATATCTCACAGATCGACCGAAACATAAAATCGATATTTAATAGACGATACTCTTATTGCCGTAGATCCAACGATTTTTCACCTAATTCTTTTCCAAAGTTCTAGCAACTCTATGTTTTGATTTAAAGCTAATCACGCTGTGTTCTCCGATAAAAAACCACGTCGTTCTTGGTGTCCTGGACCTCATCGTCGTAATAAATAATAGCACTAATCCGACCACTCATTTTTTACCAAATTATATGTCGAGAAAAGTTCAAAACAAAAACATTATGCACAAAATATAATGCTTCAAATAAATATTAACACGAAAAATCAATGCTTATGCCTTTTTTTTTACAAATAATATTGTTGCTCCAACTTATACCTTCCTTATGAACTTTTAATCTTTTTAACTTTTTTAAATTCTATTTCTCCAACTTATGCTACTAGGGGCTGAAATGCGGGTTATTTATAGCTCAAGGGATAACATCCCATTCGTTTCTATAAAAATGCCCCGGATAGTAGGGGTTGAAATTTGTAGAGAAAAAACGCTCCAAGTAGGATGCACTATAAGCAGCAATACTAAAAAGGGCATCCAGTTGGAAGCACTTTCAATACTTTTGCTGACAATGCATCTTGCTTGGAGCATTTTTCAGAAACGTTTCAGATATCCCAAGATTCTCGAGACATTTTCTCAGAACCCATCTTGTCAAAATTATTTTTCAGAACCCATCTCATCTAAATCATTTTTTCAAAACTCCTGAATACTAAAAACCCTCGCAATAAAACCCAAAAGCCTAATTAACACAACCAAAAACCCTAATAATAAATTTATTTTTCCTAAAACTCCAAAACTCTAATTAATAAACACTTAAAAATTAAATAAAACATAAAAACCATAATTTAATAAACACTAAGCCCTAATTAAAACCATAAACCCTAATTTAATAAACCCTAAACCCTTAAAAAATAAACGAAAAATGCGTTGACCTGAATGCGTTTTTTTGGTCAGGGGAAAAAACGCTGAGCTAGATGCACTTTACTAATTTTCCCCTGAAAATGGCACCAACTGATGGCATTTTTGTAAAATTGGCCATGTCCGTAAATTTTAACAAAATTAGCCCATTTTCATAATTCTTTTATAAAATTGGCCTTTTTTGGTATTTTAGTTGTAATTACCACCATTTAAGTTGAAGAAGTGAACCAATACTTTTTTAATATTATTATATTTTCTCTTTCATATAACATATATTATTTACATTAAATAGTATATAAATAAATTTAAACTATAAGTACTCTTATTTATAGTATAAGTGTAAATTATGAAAGCATTCTCTTCTTAATTTAAATTATAAGTCTTCCCTCATGAATTTCTTCAAATAAAGAAATTCCTCTAATATATTATTATATACATAATATATTATGTATATAATAATATATAAATACATTTAAGCTATAAATTCTCTCTTATAAATTTCTTCAAATGAATAAACTCAAAAGAGAGTAGGTAGATAATAAAGAAATTATCACTTATTTATAGTGTAAATGTAACTACGGAAGTATTCTTTAATCAATGTAAGATTTATAGTATAAGTGCTTGAAATAGAGATTGTCATGTGTCAAACAATTTTAATGTGAAAATGAAATTTATTTTCTTATTTAGTCATAACCTTCTATATATATATATATATGATGTTTTAAATCATAAAAATCTAATTGATTTTTGTTCATCAACCAATTTTAAATGAGATAATATTGTTAACAATAAAAATACCAAAATTTTAAATTAAATCAATTTTATTAGCAATAAAAATATTCAAATATTCAAATTTTAAATATTATTAATAAAATATTTATCATGATAAATTAAAATAAACTATATAATAGTTATATTTATAAATTAAAAAAATATTTTTATGATTTTATACATTATAGGTTAATTAACTTAAATTTATAATAAATTATTATATGATATTTTTACAAATTATTTCTAAAAATTATTAGTTTTATAATACATTCAAATGTATTAAATTATTTATTTAATTTTGTTTTAGAATTAAGAAATTGAATCATGTTGATTTAATAGTCAAACTTTTCAAGAAAAATAGCTAAACTTAAAACATACAAATAACAATAAAAACTCTATTACACACATATGCATGTGAAAACATAGATTTATATTTGAAATAACATATAATAAATAATGAAATATATAATTTGAAACTAATTAAAAACAATAATACATGAAATATGTGTAATATTAAAATAAAAAAATTAGATAATTTGTAAGTAAAATGGAATTTAAACATGTGGATACATCATATTAAAAATATTAAATGAATACAACTATTTATCATGATGTTGTTATTAATCCTAAATTGGTGTCTAGTTAATTTGTGACACCATCCAAATCAACACCGTTATTAATACTAGAAATTCTAACACACGCATATACGTATAGAAACTATGTATTTAAAATGCTTAGGTGCCCTTATAAATAACATACAATAAATAATCAAATGTAAAATTTGAAACTAATAATAATAACAACACATATGTAATATATACAAAATTAAAATAAAATAAAAATTTAAATTTTGAGTAAAAGGGAATTTAAATAGGAGACATCATATTAATAATATTAAATGCACTTTAAATTGTTTATCATAGCATTGTTATTTTTCTTGAGTTGGTATGGAGTTGATTTATGATATTAATTCAATTAACAATATTATTAATAAGATTATGACATGCCCATTATGCGAATGAAGATAACTATGTATATTTATTAAGAATTCACTTAACAATCAAATGTCATTTTAATTGAGATGACAAAGTTAAAAGAGTTATATCCAATGTTTCATGTTCAACTCATTGTAAGCATGAATTTTTTTTCCAGATTTTATTTAAAAAATTAAAAACACCCTTAAATTAATATTTATTATTTTGTTAAAATTAGAACGTTTTAATATTTTAATAATTAAGACCCGATTATGATAATATCAACCCAATCAAAATATTTATATATAATATAAATAAATTTAAAAGAATCAAATTCAAAATAATTCATATATTAAATTAATTCTGAATAAATTTATCTAAAAATTCAATCTGTAAATATAAAAACCTTGAATCTAAAATATTAGATCGTAAAACTAACATAAATTAAAAATGAGTCGAAATTAAAACTAATTTGACATACAAAATTTAAATCTTATTAATCCGATCTATATTCATCCATGTAAGATCAACTCGATCTACCGAAAGAAATTAACGTAAATTATATAAATACGTATCTCTCCTCCTTCTCATCTCGTCCCTCTCACACATTTAGAGAAAAGAAAAAAAAAAGAAATAGTAAATTATCAAAAAAATATTAAATTACAGAATTAAAGAATTTACTATAATAAATAGAAAAAAAAATATTTCCCCTGGGTTCTCTTCTCTTTCTTTGCTCGTTCTCTAGCTGCTACCCCTTTATTTTGTCTTTTGTCTCTGTTATCCTCTCTCTAGAATCTCAAGAGAGCTGCCATAGCCCCTATTTGAACAAGCAAAAAGAAAAACTTTATTGGCTCTTCCGTTTCCAGGTTCGTTTTCACTATTCGATCTACACGATGTTTGCCCAATCGTTTTGATTTTTCTTTTATTTATTGGGTTTTTATTTTTTATTTATTGTTTTCTAAGGGTTTGATTCTGGGGTTTTGGCGAAGAGGGGTTTGAGTCTGGCGATCTTTATTTTTCTTATAGGGTTTAATTGAGCTTGAGTTTTATGTTATTGGGTCTTAATTTGATGGTTGTTTAACTTGGGTTTTATGGGTTGATTCATAGGATTCTGTTGAGCTTGATTATTGACTTTATTAAGATTTTCCCTGATAGGGTTTTATTGGTTTTTAATTTAATTTGATTGATTGTAGTCGTTGAATCTGTCTAATTAAGATAATGATAGATTCTTTAAATTATATATATTTTAAATATGAAAAACTTTGCTATTAATTGCATTTGAGCCTGATAAATTGTGTTTGTGCCAGTTGGTTTTGTGGAAACTTTAATGCTAAACGGCCGTGTAATTTTTGATGCAACTGTAGTTTTAATTTTGGGTTTTAGGATGCTGTGGTTAAATAAGATTGGTTAGAGGATATATGCCTCCTTTGAAATGGTGTTTCTGATGATTTACATTTTGAAGCGAGGTTTAAGAGTTAATGATTTTGATTGGTTTTCTTAACCGGGTTCTTGATTGTGTAGCGAGTGCGGCACAAGGAGTGTGGGGAGGAGTTTTCTAGGGGAAAATGGCTGCAGTTGCAAGCGAGGAGACTGGAGTGGGAAGGTCTGTGGAGGGGATTTCAAGCGGGCAGCGTTGTCAAGCAGGGGAAGCATTGGCAGAGTGGCGGTCTTGTGACCAGGTGGAAAACGGAACACCTTCAACCTCACCCCCTTACTGGGACTCTGATGATGATGATGGTGGTATGTGTATGGTTCTCCTTTGGTGTTTGGTTGAACGCCCTTTATCCTTTTGAACATTTATTAGTATACCGTCTGTTTATCCTCAACATTGATACTATTGAAGTGTTAAGTTGAATCCTTTATATATTAAATCTAGTGGATAATAAAATGCTGAATGGCATGATTAAAAAATTGGCTTGAATTTAGTTTTGGCTAGTCTATTGTGATTTTCTGTCTAAATTTTGGAATGCAACAGAGTGGTTCTCTAATGTTTTGAAATTACCTATAATAATAACTAGAATTGGTGGATTAGATTGTTGAAGCATGCATAAGCCACAGTTGTCTTGAGTGTAATGTTACTGTAGATTTGTTTCTTGTTAATTCTGTGTGAATTTATGTTTTTTAAGCTCTAACTAATTGATCAATGGTTGATTATAGAAGGTTTAACTAAAGCCTGGCTCTCATGACACATTCACCTCTTAAAAAATGGATTGAGCAGATATTTTTCAGACATACTGTTGTTTTGAATCTTTTTTTAATCTCCAGTACCCTTTATATGCAAGTTGCCTAGATGGATGGAAGGAGGATCTTTTTGAATGATTTCCTCCATAAACACAAAGTTTCAGTGCTCATGAATCATGATGTCCAGACAGGGATTGGATTTTATGGCTCAGGATTCTTTTTTTGTTTTAACTTCTGATTCTTTTTTTAAATGTCATGTGTATTTCACGTATTAGTTATTTACTTTATATTTTCTCTTTTAAATGCCATTGGAGTTCTTCAAGGTGCTCTTAACTGTATCTTCCTGATGCATGATACCTTAAGAGAAACATATAACATGAGAGGTGAATAGGCTAGCCTGTTAGTTGAAGATGCTTGTTCTGAACTATTTTGAGTGCTCTAAATGCACAGTGATTTTTTTTTAAAAAAAAAAAAGAAAAAGAAAAAGAAAAAGAAAGCACAAATGAAGCTGGGCTAGGGAATCGTTCTAGACATTTTCTCTATCAGTATCACATATGTATATCTTTCAGTTTATGTATGAGCAATTTGGGATGCATTTTTTTTATTCTTCCGTTTTTTCTATGATTGAAATTTCTTGAACTGAGTTTATTTTTTTATAACAACAGGTGAATGGGTTAGCTTGCTATTAGATGATACATGCTGTAAACTATTTGCGTGTAAAAGAATTACAAATTAAGTTGGATTAGGGAATACTTATCAAGAAGTCCTGTCACTCTTTACTTTCTTTACATTTTCATTTTAAGTTTGAAGTTTTTGTATATGTTCTTTTTGTTCTTCCCATCTTTTATGACCAAAGTTTCTTAAAGTGAGTTCACTTATTTTATAGGGCCAAGGCCTTCTGAATTATATGGAAAGTATACATGGAAGATAGAGAAGTTTTCACAGATTAACAAAAGAGAACTTCGTAGTAATGCATTTGAAGTTGGTGGCTACAAGTGGTATGGGGCTGAAATATTGCTGGCTCTTATTGTCTACTTCTGCATTTTCTCGTTCATAATTCTCATTCTGGAATTCCTGTCCTTTCATTTCATATTGAAATTCTATGTGGAGAATTTGTTCTTGTACACACAAGCAGATAAATCTTTTAGACTTTATAATGTTGTCCATAAAGAAACATATGCTTTTTCAGCAGGGAAAATTCACTAGTTTCGATTTGAGCATTTTGCCATGTTTGACAGGTACATCTTAATTTACCCACAAGGTTGTGATGTTTGCAATCATCTCTCATTGTTTCTCTGTGTTGCTAATCATGACAAACTTCTTCCAGGTTAGATAGTATCAGTAAATTACACAATGTATTTATTATCATTTATCTTTTGTTTATGGAGTTGAACTTATATGTTTCCTTGCTCTATTGGAGACAGGTTGGAGTCATTTTGCACAGTTTACAATAGCTGTCGTGAATAAAGATCCTAAGAAATCAAAATATTCAGGTTAGTTGTCCCACATTTTGTTTAGTTGCGATATTAGGGATCATGAATTATCAGCAACATTCTGTGGATTGCAGATACTTTACATCGATTCTGGAAGAAAGAGCATGACTGGGGATGGAAAAAGTTTATGGAGCTCTCTAAAGTTTATGATGGATTTATAGAATCTGACACACTTATCATAAAAGCTCAAGTTCAAGTCATCAGGTAATCTATTGATAAGAAATCTTCTGCCTGTTGGGCTTCATTCAATAGTAGTCTATGTTGCTCGTACTCTGGTTTTTGTTGGATATGGGTATATTATATTTCTTGCTATAGTATGTTCAAGTTTTTTAATAAGTTTCTCCTTCTGTTTAGAGGGTCATATTCTTATACCCATGTTCTGATGTGTTCGACATGTGTACTTAAAGAAAAAGAGCGACATCATTAGTAGCAACATACATATGGAATTTGAATATTGTTCTTCTTGCTTATCAGCAGAACTTTTGCAATCCTAGTTTTCAGTAAATATAAAATTCAGGATTAAACTCTTTATTGGTAATTGTTTCATTCTGCCATTGTATTATACCTTTGATGATAAAGTTGGCTTATTACTGCGGTCTTTTTGGTTTAAGAAGGTTCCTTGCCTTGAGTGGTTTCCTCATTTTGAAATTATTGCTTTGGCATGCTACAATCAAGTTGATTTGCTTTGGTAATTTGTGTACACCTGATCTAGTTTTTTTTTCCATCTTGTGAGCAAATGTTATATTTTTGTTTTGAATTTGTAGGGAGAAAGCAGACCGACCTTTTCGTTGCCTTGATTGTCAGTATAGGAGAGAACTTGTTAGAGTGTATTTGACAAATGTAGAGCAAATTTGTCGCCGTTTTTTGGATGAGAGACAACAAAAGCTAGGGAAGTTGATAGAGGATAAAGCTAGCTGGTCAAGGTAAATGATTTATACACCGTCTTTTAATGATATGTTACTCATCTAGAATACTAAATTCAATTTTAACCATGTGCAGCATCTGTCTTTGAAGGATATGTTATATTTGAATGCTTTCCTTTTAGAGGGTTTTCTTTGTTCTTGCCACATCAAATTTCTTATTGCTTTGACATCATGTGTCAAAGTTGGCCTCAATTTTCTTAGACTCGGCAGTTTTTCTTTGTCCTTCTCTTCATGTTTTAAATGGCACATGTTTGGTGACTTTGTTTTTCATCAGGTCATCACTTTTAGCTTTTTGTTGCTCTTCTTGAACTAATTGTTTGCAAATGTTGCAGCTTCTGTGCTTTCTGGTTGGGGATTGACCAAAATGCCAGGCGCCGGATGTCCAGGGAGAAAACAGAAGTGATTTTGAAAATAGTTGTGAAGCACTTTTTTATAGAGAAGGAAGTGACATCTACTTTGGTAATGGATTCACTTTATAGTGGGTTGAAGGCACTAGAAGGCCAGAGTAAGGGCAAGAAAGCAAAGTCCAAACTATCGGATGCTGAAGAAATGCCAGCACCAATTGTTCATATGGAAAAAGATATGTTTTTGTTGGTGGACGATGTGCTGCTACTTCTAAAAAGGGCAGCTTTGGAACCACTACCTCCGAAAGATGAGAAAGGTCCTCAAAACCGAACTAAGGTAAGTTCCTGAATATTGATGATAGGTTCAATGTTGTTAGGGTGCTAAGCTCACTCAAGACGCAAAGTCCTCTCTAGAGCCCAATGTGCAAAGGTGCAAGGCACAAAAAAAGTGCTATAAGGGGCATACATATAAATAAATTAATAAATATATATGTTACATTATGATTGGTCTATTAGTTACAAAAAAAAAATCAAAGAATTGAGTCTTCATTACAATATATATATCAATCTTTGCTCCAAATACATATTACAAAAATTAGCAAAAAATTACAGTAGGAGAAAAAAAGTAGAGAAGGGGAAAAACAATTAAAAGAATAATAAATAGTAGAAATGATAGAGAATATATATAAAACAAACATGTTTACCCTTGCTTGGTAGTGTCAGTATATGGTTTTTAAGATCAATGTTTGAGGGAGATTGAAGTTTTCAGTTCAATTATTTAACTAAGTTTAACTAATAAAGTGGCAACTAGTAGTTTTATAATTAAAAAATTAAATAAATAATGATATTTTGAGTTTTAAAATAAAAAAAGTTAAAAGTCGGCTTCAGTGGGCATTAAAGGTTTATTACTTTTTTGCTATAAGTGGTCATTTGAGTTTAGAAGAAAGAAGGGGAAAAAAAGGAAAGAGAGATTCCTAGAAGCTGGCTTCACCACTTCAATCAAGCTGTCTTTTTTGTCGCCTAGCATTGAAGCCCAAAATGCATTGGCGCGAGGGCCCATTTAAAATCTATGTTGCTTAGACTTCATTTTTCATGAAGTACCCGTATCTGACACACGGATAAGTGGTCATTTGAGTTTAGAAGAAAGAAGGGGAAAAAAAGGAAAGAGAGATTCCTAAAAGCTGGCTTCACCACTTCAATCAAGCTAGCTTTTTTGTCGCCTAGCATTGAAGACCAAAATGCATTGGCGCGAGGGCCCATTTAGAATCTATGTTGCTTAGACTCTTCATTTTTCATGAAGTGCCTGTATCTGACACACGGATATGTGGATATGACCTCCAATGATCCTTCAAATATATGGAAAATGTTAGAAAAACCAACTATAGCTGTGTTGGATGCATGCTTGTATCCGACACTCACACCTGAGTCTGAGTAACATGGTTTAAAATAGCTTTGTCTGAGAAGGTTGATGGCGCAATCTTGATTTCTCACTGTGCCTTAGCGCCTAGCTGAGTGCCTTAACAGCATTGGATAGGTTATAGTAAGAAAATCACATGTTTAAGGGAGTACAAAGTAATTTGTTCAGTTCCATTTTAAAATTTTTGGCAATTGATGAGAACATTTCTTTACCTTTTTGTCCTAATAGGTGTTCCATCTAGTTTCGAAATAGATGCTTTTGCTTCCCTAGAAGCTAATGCTATTCCCATTTACTTCTCTGGGAAAGATAATTCCAGCCCCTCCTAACATATTTATTTTGGTATTTTTAAAAAGCAACAATAAACAAAGCTTTTCCCTTTCTCAGCAAGTCTTTCCATTTTTCTGCAGGATGGAAATTCTGGAGAGGATTTCAACAAGGATTCAATTGAGCGTGATGAAAGACGTCTTACGGAATTGGGTCGCAGGACGGTGGAAATATTTGTTCTCTCTCATATTTTCAGGTACCGTGCTTTGTGATTCGGCCTTAAAATAATAATTGGTTATTTATGTCTCTCATTACTTCTGGAAATGCTGGTATGCGTCCTTGAAACTAGTATCAGCCTCCAAACGAATATGCATGTATAAATATGATGATCCATTGGTATGTATCTGATATTTTTTTGTTTCCCCTATCAAGTAATGGACCCAAGGGAGTAATAAGTATGGCATTTGTTTTGGTGGGACAACTGGTTAGTGGAGGGTAAATATTTGATGAGAGCCACTATATAATTTAAATGGTTCTCTCTCTAGTTTGCCTAGACATTTTTATCTGAAAATTGCAAGTTTTATAGTTTAGCACGGTTTTCTTACTAAGTGAATGTCAATTTTTTGCATTCTGTTACACTTAGCATCTATATATCTGCATGATGCATCTGGTCACCATGAAAACACCATCCAGGATGGCGAATTCACTATAGTACAGAAGTTTCTTCTCTTTCAGTGGAAGAGGGTGATATATGATCTTAGTAAACTTACCAGCTAAAAGAATCTTATAGAAATAGGGCATTGTCTTATTTTCTGATGGTCGTTTATGCGCACAAATTTTGGTGGTAATTCAGTTACACTTGATTTTGTATTCCTTTATATGACCTTTTCTGCCAGCTTAATGGAAGGGTTGAATTCTTAATTTTCACATAGTGTTTCAAACTTCCTTTGAGCAATCTTTATAGGATATTAATGGGTGATGGTGATACTTATTTGAACCCATAGATGCCCTAATTTTTTTGGTTACATACAGCAACAAGATTGAAGTTGCCTATCAGGAAGCTGTTGCTTTAAAAAGGCAAGAAGAACTCATCCGTGAAGAAGCTGCCTGGCTGGCAGAAAGCGAGCAGAAGGCTAAACGAGGAGCATCTGAGAAGGAGAAAAATCAAAGAAAAAACAGGTATAATCCGTGTTTTTGGTATGGTAGGATCTTAGCAGACATCCTGAATGAACTCTTCTTGGACCACCTCTGTAAACAAATGAATAAATATTGTTTCACATTCTTCTTGATTATCTGAAGCATTCCCTAATTTACATTGGGAAGCAATTTGAAGTGTGTTTGTGTGCTATACAAACATATGTACATATGTATATATTTATGGAGATTAAATTTGTTAAAAGTTTTTTCTTCTGTTCTGAATTTGATGCATTTCCAATGCTTACGTACTGCAGGCTAAGCAAAAACGAAATAATCGGAAAAACAAAGAGAAGGGGAGGGAGGACAAGGCTATTGTGGCAGCAGAGAGGAAGCATCAAGAATATCACCCCGATGATGAAAAGGAAGCCCCTGTGATGGTGGAGGAGCAGCCAGTGCCTGAAAAGGCTGATGTTCTGGGTGATGTTTCTGACTCCGTTGATGCTGCCACTGAAGTTCTTCAGCCTGACTCCGAAGACAGAGATGCTAGTCCTGTTAACTGGGATACAGATACCTCAGAAATCCATCCCCCCACAGAAGCCTGTACCAGTGGAATAAGTGGACTGTCATGTGTACAGAATGGAGTAGCTGATAAGAGGAGCCCATCTCTAATGGATGATAGTTCATCAACATGTTCAACAGACTCAGTACCGTCAGTGGTAATGAATGGTCCCTATAAAGGGAACTCATTTTCAAACAACCACAATAAAAAATCACTGAGCAGGTAAGGTATTGCTTAGGTTTCTTTTAATGCTTCTTGATGATATGATATGGTATTTATCTCATCTGGCTGTTCAAATTTGTAGAGGAAGGAACCAGCGAAGTAAAACATTGAGTGATGGCAGTAGTTGGACTACAGAATCTGATAATCAGCCTCCTTGTCCTGCATTAGATGCAGGGCATCAAAATGATGTTACTGAAAGTCGCAAGGCTGGTGAAGCTGAGTTTGAGGCTGCTGTTTCCTCATCAGATCAGACAAAGTGGGCTGAGCAGGATGCTGTTAGGAAGGTGGTGTATATTGTTGTTCCATCTCATTAAGTTCTTACCTCTTCTTGCCACTTCACAGTTGTATATTTATGATTGACATTTATCTTCTCGATGTAATAGGAAGAAGTTGTTTTGCCGCTAAAGAAACCAAGCACCAAAGATTCAGTTGATTTGGAAAGACCTAAAGAGAAGACGGCTGCTGGACCATCCTCTCCAAGAAGCCCTTCCAAAAATCTACTACCTGCTCAGTTTAGGTCAGAGGAAACGAGTGCTGGCAGTGTAGATTCTATGTCAGTTAGGAAGACATTATCAAATGGCTTGCAACAGAGTGATCAACCTGCATCTTCTAGTACATCAGTCCAAATAACTGGTATTTTGAAATCTGAGACTCAGAAGTCTGCAACTCCAAAACCATCTGAACCTACTATCCCACAAGTCCCTGTGATGTCAAGGCCCTCCAGTGCCCCTCTAATACCTGGTACCAGGCCAACTCCTTTTGTTTCTATGGTTCAAACTACTCCTTTGCTTGCTCGATCAGTTAGTGCTGTTGGCCACTTAGGCCCTGACCTATCCCCAGCTGCTGGTTATGTTCCTCAATCTTACAGAAATGCCATAATGGGTAACCATAATGTTGCTTCTAGTTCGGCTGGTTTTACTCCTAACTCTCCTAGCTCAGGCATCAACCCATCACTAGTATACTCACAACCACCTACCTTGGTTTCTGCACCACTGTATATGCCCCCGAGCTCTGGGAAGATGGAGCCAAATTCTGTCCAATCAGGCCTTCCATTTGGCTTGGTAACTAGGGAAACCTTTCGGAGTGCTCCCCACTGGATGGAGAATTCTCAGAGGGATAGCAGTAGAAGCATGCACTCTAATACTTTGCTTGGTGAATTTGAAAATCTTGACTTGTACAGGTCTGTGCAAAATGGGTCCCGGGAACACTTCTCAATGGAGTTTCCAGCATGTGCATCTGGGCCTCAGACCCAAGGTGTCTTGGCAGACGAGTTTCCACATCTTGACATCATAAATGAGTTGCTTGATGAGGAACACAATGTTGGGAAGGCAGCTAGGGCTGGAGCAGGCTTCCATTCTCTTGGCAATGAGCCATATTTATTAAATCAGCATTTTCCTTTTCATTCCGATTTGGGCTTGTCAGATGGAATGGGATCCTCAAGTGGCTCGTGCAGATTTGAGCGAATGCGGAGTTACCATAATGATGGGTTCCAACAAGGTTATAGTAGCTCCTCCAGCAACCATTTCGATACAGAGAGGGAGTTTATTCCACAAGCTAGCCCCCTACGTTATGCTAATGGACAACAAATTGATGGACTGGTCCCAAACCGGTGGCAAATGGCATCTTCGGATCTGTCTTTACTCAGCATGAGGAATGCAGATGGTGAAAATTACGCATACTACAGCCCAGAGTATCCGAATATGGCATGTGGCATCAATGGCTATACCGTATTCCGACCTTCGAATGGGCACTGAAAAGAGGTAAACAACTAGGGGAGTTTGCCCACAAATTTGATTGTTACTTATCTGATGTAATAATTGATTTGAGGAAAATTTGATGGGGTCTCAGATTTGGAGTGAGTTTGTAATCTTTTTCATAAGGAAAACATTTTGTAAAGAGTGTTACTGCTGCCTTCTTTACATCAAGCATTTCTAGTTTCATTAGAAACGAGGCATTATATTTTCTCCGTTTCCTTCATCTCTGCTTTACTTTTTTTTTTAACTCTAATATGAATTGATTTTATTTAGTACTATTGTCGGTAGAATTTCAAAATTCCACAAGTAGGGTTTGAGGTACTTTTTAAATTTTATAAGTGATGTTAGGAGTTTACAAGTGTCATATAGGGTTATAGTTTAATATTTAAAAGAATATTTTTATAAAATAAATGTATGATAATTTTTTAAAATTACTTGTGGAATAAAAAAATATATATTATATACTAAATATTAACCCTATTATTAATGGCAAATTTATAATTCTACTTGCAAAATTTGAAGACCTAATGACTTTTGGGATTTCAATTTTACAAGAGAAGTTATTTTAATCTTTCATTTTATTTTTTGTTTTTTTAACTTTTGGATTTGTATATGTGTCAAATCACTCTAAAATAATAGAGAAATTAAAATATTTTTGCCATGTGGTTGACATATCGATATTTAATTAATTTTTTAAAATTAAAAAAAAATTTAAAAAATATTTTTTGTACTTTTTTAATTTTTTAAAATAACTTATAATTTTTTCAGTTTTTCAAAATTTAAAAACTTTAAAATAATTCAATGATAACATTTTATCCACTTGACAAAGTGTATGCCATGTAAGTAAAGTTAAAAAAATATAAATTTTTCTATCCATTTTGGAGTTATTTGAAAAAAAAAATTTATAAGTTAAAAAAAAATTAAATGGAGAGCTCAAATAATTTTTTTTCATAAAATTGAAAGATTAAATAAATCATTATACCTAGTAATGTCTCTAATACTATCTTTTTAAATATTCTAATGATGTTTTTGATAGTGATTGTAAAAAATCTGATGCTAAATATTGGTGGCAAGTTGCCATTTGATTGCAACACATCTTACTTTTTATATATTTTACTCTTTTTCTCTATACTCTTTTATAAATAAATAAATGCAAATATAATTTATGTAATTATTAAATATTTTTATCTTAAAAATTAAATAATTTTAGCATAGTTTATTTTATTTCTATTTTTCATAATTAAATCGGTGGAAACAATATTTATATTAATTAATATAAAGTGTCATCTGTTTTCATTTTATTTACTTTTATCATAACTAAATGTAAATAAAATTTATACTAAATAATATCATGTATAAGCTATTTTTGCATTTATTTACAAAAAAAGGGATAATAAATACGTGAAGAAAAAATATCAAAATATATATTTAACTATTTTTATGAGCCATGGAAATTTATTTGCCTTTTTTTTTTGCTTGTAGTTTAAAGGAGAAAAATTCTCCACAATTTAATGAAGAAAAAAAAGAGAGAATATTCCAAAAAAAATTCCAAAAGCTGTTTTTATTACAATTTAAATTTAAATTATGTTTTTATAAAATTAATGTAATTAAATATTATAATTAATTATAAATAAAAAATAATTATAAAATAAATAGTATTTTATATGTATTTATTAATGAAAAAGTGAATAATAAAAAATGAAAAATGTATGAAAGACAAACAAGTGTTAGTTGTATTTACTAACTGATATCAAACAAAAAGTTAACAAGAAGACTAATGGGAAGACCTGATTGAAAAGGATACTAGTAGATTGAAAACTTCATTAGAACAATTTGAAGTTTTCAGACCAATTTAAAAATTAACCAATAATTTAGGGACAATTGATGAAATTAACTATTTTATTTATCTGAAAGAAAAAAAAATTGAACTTTCCTATCAAACTGGTTTCGCCAATTTGCCTTGGGAAGTCGAATCATGCAA
The DNA here is from genome assembly GCF_007990345.1 of Gossypium hirsutum. Classification (NCBI taxonomy): domain Eukaryota; kingdom Viridiplantae; phylum Streptophyta; class Magnoliopsida; order Malvales; family Malvaceae; genus Gossypium; species Gossypium hirsutum. The sequence goes on from NC_053433.1 coordinate 36,048,754, forward strand.
TCAAAGACTTGAACATCAAAATTGGATAGGTTAATCTATATTTTGAAATTTGAAGTTGGACACTTAGTTGGTAACATTTTTTTGGATTTAATCAATACATAAACTTGAAATTGTTAAATAATGCCACACGTTTATTTAACTCTATAGTTTGCCTTTAACCTTGTTCACTTGTATTTATTTGGTATTTAAATTTTATTTTAGATTTGATTGGTTCTTGAACTTAGATTCCATCACATACTTTGATAACTCTGTAAAAACGTTGTTAGGATTTGGATGATGTGGCACTAGCAATTAATCATGGGGCAACACATGACAATCTTTTATTTTGACAGGTGGTAAACATAAATAAAAAGTATTTAACATATATAAAAAATAAAAAAAAATCACATCAAGAATGAATCGAGACAAATGGTTGTCCATGTAACACCCCTAACCCATATCCGTCGCCAGACTAGGGTTAAAGGCATTATCGGACAAATCTAAACATTTCGCATTCATTTCTCAAACATCATAGCATCATCGCCACACATCATTACAAAGTCCCTTACATAGGTCAACGAGACCTTAAACATGTATTAGAAAGGGGTCGGAACTAAACTGAGCACATATAAATTTTCTCAGAAACTTAACAAAATTTTCAAAGTTTCACAGGTCACACGCCCGTGTGAACAGGCTGTGTGCCTCACACGGTTTTAGACACTCTCGTGTGTCTAAATAGTGGCAAAACAGGGCATACATACTGACTTAACCACACAGCCACAAGACACGCTCGTGTGCCTTGGCCATGGTTGAAACTGACTTGGGTCACACGGCCGACCATACGCCCGTGTACCATTTGAAATGGCCACACCATGTACCAAGGCTGTGTGCCTCGCACGGCCACCAGACACGCCCGTGTGTCTAGGCCATGCTCGAGACTGACTTGAATAACTAAATTACAACAGACACATGGTCGAGACACACGCCCGTGTGCTCAACCGTGTAGGGTGAAATTAGGCTTGGTTTAAGCCACAATTTCCACCTAACTCAAACACTCCAAAACCACAACATTTTAGCATCATTTGCATACATTCATAGGCAACCAAATCAACCAATTTGTATATATTCATACCATTCAATTACCATCCAATTCATTACTCAATTTCTCAACCAAAACATACCTAGTTAATGTACCAAAATCATCACAACTTACATAGGTTTCAAATACATAAACTCATCATTTTATCACATACTTCATACCACAAAACTTGCCAATTCAACATTCCAAAATCAAACCATCACATGAACAATATATACATCATATGACTTACCTATCAAACACACCATTTTAACCAACTTAAAAGGCCATACATATTAACATTTATAAGCCAATTCTCATGGCTAATATTCACAACACAAAACATACCAAAATGACACTAGCCTATACATGCCATATACCATATATACAACTCTCAAAATGGTACCAAAATTGATGTCCGATAGTGTGATTGATGTCACTGACAATCCCAGATCCGAGCTAGCCTTATAACACTGTAAACAGAGAACATTTCACACAGTAAGCTTTAAAGCTTAGTAAGTTCGTACCATAAATAAACAACAGTTTATAATATACAAAACATCAACTAATAAACACTTAGTAGCTCACAGTTCATCCATCAATTCTATTCTATCTCATACTACATGTTCATACGAATTCATCAAGCTTCATACGCATGATATCATCTACCACATAGGTATCGAACATACCTGAAATTTCCCGTATTTATTCATTTCATTCTCACCTCTTGTTCAAATACATTAATTCATTCGGAAATCTTTCCATGCTTTAAGCAATCGTACACTTAGTGCATCAGTGGTTTGCTGAAGGCGTAACAATCTCCCACACTTAGTGCCATTTCAATAAACCGAAGCTATCTCGGTATCACACACTTAGTGCCTCATATATCCGAAGCTATTCCAACTCACACACTTAGTGCTATTTGTAGCCGAAGCTATTTTGAACCACACACTTAGTGCCGAACATAGTCGATTATCATCATGCTCAAACTGTAATCAAATATTTATACAATTTATGCATTATCAAAGCATTAAAACATAACTATAACATCATTTATCACGTACGAACTTACCTCGTACTCAGATTTGACGATTCGGATCGTTTACTCAATAATCTTCGATTTCCCTCGATCTAAATCTGAGTTCCTCTTTTCTTCATCTCTATGTATTCAAAATTAATCCTTTTATTCAATAAATCATTCAATTTAATCCTTAAACACACATTTAGGGCATTTTGCAAATTAACCTTCACATTTTCACATTTTGACAATTTAGTCCCTAATTCACAAAATCACGAAATACACAAAATTTCTTTGCACACATGCCTAGCCGAATATACATAGTGTTCATATAAGCCCATATGTTTCATTTATTTTACATTTTAGTCCTTCAAAATCTCATTTTTACAATTTAGCCCAAATTACTCAAATTTATCAAAAATTCAAAGACAAAATATACTAACCCAACACATAACTTTCATTTTCCATCAACTAACATTTCAAAACTCATAAAAAAATGGCATAATTCCAAATCATCATCAAAATCAGAAATTGAAACATGGGCTTTATAGAACACAAAGCAACGATCGCAAAAACATAGAAATTATCAAAAACCGAGCAAAATACATACCTTAATCAACAATTACAAGTGTTGAACCCTAGTTGTGTTTTATTTTAATTTACATTATTAAGCCATTTACATTTTTAACCTTTTTATTTTCATTATAAAATCACATATATTAAGGCCATTAATGTCCATTAACTATATCAATGGTCTAATTGTATCATAAGGACCTCTCCTTTAATAAGACATAACAATTAAGCACTTTAACAAATAGAAGACCACTTTTACATTTTACACGATTAGGCCCTTTTATCAAATTAAGCACACAATTAATAAAATTTCTACATGAAACTTTCACACATGCTTAAACACATACTGTAAACACAAAAAATAATATTAAAATATTTTTCTAACTCGGATTTGTGGTCCCGAAACTACTATTTTGACTAGGGTCTAAATCGGGCTATTACAGTCTAGATTTATCTAAATTCTCGATGCTTAGGGGTAGAAGTATGGAAACTTAGCCTTGATGTTTGTAAGTCTCGAGACTTTGATGCAAGTCTCAAGACTTTGGACCCTAGGAGCAGAAATCGGCTAAAAACCCTATAAAACATGTCCAAACTTCACTATATCATCTCAACATGAATCAAAACATTTTAGAATAAATATTAAGCTCATTTAGTCCCAAATACATAACATGAACACTATAAAAAATGAAATGGCACAAACAATTGTTAAGAAAACTTAAAAGGGGTTTAAACATGCCATTCATAAATTACAACTTTACACTTAACCTGAGTCTTTATATACATGCCAAACAACCAAAACAAATTACATTTAATAACTTGAAATTGTAATTATGAATGGCTTGTTTATTAAATGGCTGATGCGATGCTCACAAGTCAACACCATGGCTACTCGACAAGTCCAAACTTATGCTGTAATAACCTGATTTTAGTTGGTGTCGAAAAATGTGATTTTGGAATTTAATTCTGTAAACGAGTCAATGAAATTATGAATAGAAAAATTTATGAATTTAATATGAAAATATATTAGTGGTTGGTCAAGTAACTAAATCGAGAAAATCATTTATTATAGTACAAAGACTAAATTATAAAAGTGCAATCGCTATTCAATTTTAATTTAAGAAATACTTGAGGATTCAATAAGTAATTAAACTAAGGATCTCAAAATAATTAAACCATTTTTAAAGCATGTTACCATCTAATTAATTATTAATCCATCATCTTCCATTAACTAATAATTAATATACACATTAATCCATAACTTAGTAAATTAATTAAGCTAATTACCTACTAATTATGTGTATAAATATAAAGTGAGTGGGAGAGAGAATGAGATGGTCATCTTTCTCCTTGTGTTGTGCCGTCCATGCCCTAAGAAACGAAAGAAAAATCTTCCAAGCTCCTTAGTCAAAATTGGTCCAAATTATCTAAGGTAAGGAAGGTTTTCTTTGATGACTTTTATGGAATTTTAATTATCTAAGCATAACAAGTCATGCCCATGTATTAGATTCTCTAATTGATGAGTTTTTATTTCGTTGCCATTAATGAATATTGATGAAATTAAGCTTGAAATTGATGAAGGATTAATTGTTAACTTTAGATTTTTTTAAGATTGTATTAGAAGGTAATGAAATTAAAAACTATATATCGAAAGTGAAAGCTAATTTTTTCATAGATTGAAAACTAAATTGAATAAAGTGAAAGTTAGACAATTTTGTCATAGATTGAAAGCTAGGGGTCCCTGAAAGAATATGAAATTAGATTTTGATTCAATACTAAATATCGAAAAATATAAGCATTTGGATATAGGGACTAAAATGAATAAAATACAAATTATGTCAAATTGTTGTGTTTTCATGTGTTTGTTTGAAAAATTGATATTATTTTGTTATCAAATTTATCGTAAGCAACTAAAAACGACATCAGGTAGTCTCAAGATAAAGGAAAGACGAAGGTCGTGGACGAGTAGCCTATTCTGGTTTGTTTTTTCATGATTTGAATTCAAATTATATAAATGTTTTTTGCAATTTTCTTGCTTAAGGTAATGAACTTGTCCCATAAATAGGTGAGTATGAAATAGTTGGTAACCGGTAAGAAATGTGATAATGGTGTATACTATGATATGAAATGGTATGAAATTGATTTGAGCATGATGTGAATTTGTTACGTATTAGATTATGATATGCAAACTATATATATGTTTGGAACGTTGAATACCCTTGTAACATCCCAAATTAGGGTCTAGTCAGAATAGTAGTTTCGAGACCACAAATTTAAAATGAAAATAATTATTTTATGATTATTTGATGTTCCATGATGATTGCATGTTGGTGTGAAATTTTCATGAAGAAATCATATGCCTAAGGTGTCCAATTTAACTTTAGGGACTAAATTGAATAAGTTGTAAAACTTGTGTTCTAGAAGCTTCAAGCATGAAATTTCATTGGATCATTAATTAGAGGTCCTTAAATAGCAATTTGACCTAGTTCTAAATTTTTGGGCAAAAATGGGCATGAATAGGAAAAATTAGAAAGAAAGGCCTTAAGGGCATTTTTGTCATTTGGTTAATAAAAGAATCAAATGGGAAAATCAAGTCAAAAATGGTGTCCATCTTCTCCAAAGGGTGCCAAAAAATTCATGCTCTCCATAACTAGGGTTTTGAACATTTCGAGCCTGATTGTAAGTGCTCCCTAATCCTGTTTTTAATGTTCTTTATGTTTTTGAGATCCTTGAAGCATGATCTAGCTATTTCTACCATTATTTTAAGCTAGGGTTTATGTTCAAAATATTATCCATGTGTGACATGCATGTATTTTGATGTTTAATGGAAGATTATGAAAGTTTGATGTGTGATGAACATCTTTTACTAAGTGATTTTTAGTAAAAACACCTAAGAAGGACTTGTTTGTAAAGGGTGTAAAAATCAGTACTAAAAATGTGAAATAACGGAAAACATAGGCTGATATGAGATGTTATAGGTTCGGCTAGGCTTGGGTAACCAAGAAAATACATGCATTTCATTCTACGAGCCTAGGGACTAAAGTGTAAATAAGTGAAAAGTTAGGGGTAAAAAGGGTAATTTTACCAAAGTATGTGTTATGGGTCGATCTGAACAACGTGTGTATTGAATAAGTTAAATTTGACATTATAGATTAAGAAAAATGTGATTCGGGTCTTGATTGGTGGAAAAATAAAGTTTACGAGGATTAGGCTCGTTTCTATCATTTTGTACCGAGGTAAGTTTATTTGCAAATTATGCAACATGTACCATACTTTAAATGCTTTAATATTGCATGTATGGTAAGTATATATATAATTAATGAGATGTTGTACCATGTGTTAATGCTCAAATTTTATTATGAATTATTCTTTGATTATTCCATGAGTATGTGATTGGTACTATGGATATTGAAATCGACATTACGAGCAAGTTTAACAGAAATATGGTATCAAAGAATCCCTTTTGAACCTTAGGAATAGTTTAGGATACAAGTGACATGTCACTAGGAACTATGTGATCTGAGCTCATGAGTTGTGGTCTGAGTTCATGATATATGTTACACATATTTTGGCGTTTCGGGTATTGGTCTTATATGTTCTACCGGTGGCTGGGTAGTCCGGCATGTGTTACGGATACCTGACAGCTTGTGTGAGCAGCCTGTGTAGCTACATCTTGATCATCAGCTTGTAAGAGCAGACCCGTGAGTAGCTCAGAAGCGAGCAACATGTGATATGTGATATAAGGTAGCGTTGGCTACATATGGGGCACTTAGGTGCGAGATTCCGATGTATCCGATAGTATTCCAAGTGTTCAATGGGTAGTTCAAAGAGAAGTTCCATAGGTGATATTAATGAGCACATCAAAGATGAGAAAGTAAGTACTATGTGCAAGTTGGTAAAGGTATGTACATAAACTCATGATTAAAGATCTCGGTATGCTATGAACATGTGGTAAGAATGCATATGAGAAAGTTATGCTTATGAGATTTGATGACATTTATGAAACTTTGCCTTATGTTAATTGTATGAATTATGTTTCTTATTATTGAATGTGAACTTACTAAGCTTTAAAACTTACCCTTTCTTTCCTTTTCTTATAGTGTCGCCAAGCTAGCTCGGGAATCGGAGAACGTTGGAGTTTTCGATCACACTATCAATTGAAAAATTTGGTATAGTTAGATTCAACATTTTGAATATGGCATGTATAGAGACTTGGTCTTTTTGTTATGTGTCATATTGATTAGCTAAATGTGTTGGTTCATGATGGTATTGTGATTCATTTTGTATATGGCCATGAGAGGTGGCTCATAGTGATTATTTTGGGTTGTAAGCCTAATCATTTATGCATGCATAAAAATGTGTTATGCTTGATATGGTTACTTGTGGTTGATTATGTTAATGAGTGTGATGGATGGCATGTATATTTAATGTATGAAATATGATTAGTGAGTATGACAATAAATGTGGTATAATGATCAATAGATATGAAATTGGTGTGGAATGCCATATGAAAGCCTAATGGTTTAAGTATGTGATATGTTGACACTACCAAGTTATAAAATAACCATGTATGTGAATGTTTGAGTAACTAAAGGTGCCATGTTGCATGACATAAAGATAGTATAGGTAGGTGAGTGTTCAAGGGTGGAAAATGGCTTGGAAAATAGCCTAGAAATTGTCCACACGGTTAGACACACGGGCATGTGTCTAGGCCGTGTGTGACGCACGGTCCGCCCCATGGGTTTGTGGTCTGGCCATGTGTCCCCTGTACCCTAATTAATGCAACACAAAATGCCCAGTAGTAAACACATGGGCAGAGACACGGCCGTGTGTCTTAGCCGTGTGGAGGACACGACCTTAGGGCATGGGCGTGTACCCAGGCCGTGTGAAGTTTGTACTTCAATTCGAGAATTTAATTCGCCACACAGCCTAAGCACAGGGGCATGTACTGTGGCCATGTGACCTCATTTTGCTGATGACATCATAGTCAGGAGTTACACGGGCTGAGGACATGGGTGTGTCCCAAGCCACACGGGCGTGTGTGACCAGACGGCCTACCCACAGAGGCGTGTGACTCTTCAATACAAGAAAATTTTCTAAGTGTCAAAGAAGGTTCCAAAAGTTCTCGGTTTAGTGCTAAACCGCTCCTGGTGTATGTTTTAAGCCTCGTAGGCCCTTTTAAGGGACAACTTATATACGATTTGAAAAGTTCTAAATTTGGATGAAATTTTGTGGCTCAATTTTGTATGTTTGTTTGCGTTTAAGTCCGGTAATGCCTCGAACCCTGTCCCAGCTTCGTATATGGGTAAGGGGTGTTACATTTAGTGGTATTAGAGCTGCAGTTTAGTCAGTTCTTGGAATAACGTAGCATGTGTACGAGTCTAGTTATACATACCATACATATATTATGATAGTGTGACGAATCCTGATGATTTAAAAAAAAAGTTTTCATATAGTAAATGGATCCCGATAAGGCAGTGGCAGATAATGTTGAAAGTAACGCGCCTGCTCCTGCTGAAGAAGCACTGCTGTCTGATAGAGGAGAAGGAGGCAGGGCTCTATATGATGGATACTTGGTACACGAAGTTCGTTCGAACGAACCCGAATGCTCAACCTCCTCCACCCCCTCTAAATCCCCAACCCGTACCTCGAGTGCCTCAAGGTATGGATTTTATGAGATTTCAAGAACCCCGGTTGAGAAAATTCGAAAGCAATGAGCTGAGGAATTTAGGGCCAATGCTGATGATGACCCCGAGAAAGTGAAATTTTGGCTTGAGAATTCTATTCGAGTATTCGATGAGCTATCATGCACACCCGAAGAGTGTTTGAAGTGTGTTATTTCCTTGTTGAGATACATGACATATCATTTGTGGAAGACACTAGTTTCGGTTGTTCCGAAAGAAAGGGTCACATGGGAATTCTTTCAAGAGGAGTTCTGAAAGAAATACATCAGTGAGTGATTCATTGATCAAAAGCGTAAGGAATTTCTTGACTTGAAACAAAGCCGCATGTCAATTACTGAGTTCAAAAGGGAGTTTGTCCGGCTCAACAAATATGCTCGGGAGTGTGTATCCTCTGAAGCTAAAATGTGTAAAAGGTTTGAAGACGGACTTAATGAGGATATTAGAGTGTTAGTAGGTATTCTTGAGCTGAAGGAGTTTGTTGTGCTCATGGATCGGACTTGTAAAGCCGAGGAACCAACCAAAGAAAAGAGAAAAGCCGAGGCTGAGGCTAAATATTTAAGAAAGAGACCGATGAGCAAGTCACTTCGATCTCAGCCTAAGAAATCCAGAAATATGTATTCCCATTCTCATGTTTCGGCTGGGCATTCATACAAAAATCTTAAGAAGCAAAATTCGGGTTTTAAATCTCAAGCTACATCTGTGGCTAGTGTGGGTAATGCTAGACCTTCCAGACCCGAGTGCCAACAATGTGATAAAAGTCATTTTGGTAAGTGCAGGATAAATGACGGATCTTGTTTCTGATGTGGTTCTCAAGACCACTATATCAAAGACTGTCTTGAGATGGTCGAGAAAGAAAAATTTCAGAGTACAAGGTTGGGTAGTACGGCTACAAAAGGGAGACCCTCGAGAAATGCCGGTAATGGTACTAGTAGTAAAAATGTAACAAGGGATACAATAGTGAGATCCAAAGCTAAAGCTCCGGCTAGGGCCTATGCCATAAGTGCGAGTGAGGACGCATCTTCTCCTGATGTGATCACTGGTAGTTTTTCTCTTTATGATGCTACTGTTATAGCTTTGATTGACCCTAGTTCTACTTATTCATATGTGTGCATGAAATTGATATCTAGCATGAATATACCTGTTGAGTCTACGAAATTTATGATTAAGGTGTCGAACCTGTTAGGCAAGCATGTTTTAGTTGATAAAGTATGTATGAAATGTCCCTTGATAATTAGATGTTATTGTTTTTTGGCTGATTTGACGTTGTTGCCATTTGATGAATTCGATGTTATATTGGGTATGAATTGGTTGGTATTTCATGATGCTGTAGTAAATTGTAGATAAAAAGTTATTGAATTAAAATGTGAAAATGGTGAAATTCTCTGGGTTGAATCAGATGAGTCAGATAGGTTGCCAATCGTTATTTCTTCTATGTCTGTTAAAAAATGTATGAGAAAAGGATGTGAAGTTTATTTGGCTTATGTGTTGAATACAAAAGAGTTTGAATTGAAGATTGAGTTAGTGTCTGTTGTTTGTGAGTATTTGGATGTATTCCAGGAAGAGTTGCCAGGCTTACCTCCAATTAGAGAAGTAGAGTTTGGTATTGAAGTGATGCCAGGGGCAGCACCTATCTCTACTGCTCTATATAGGATGGCCCCGACTGAGGTGAAGGAACTGAAGTCACAGTTGCAAGAATTTACTGACAAGGGTTTTGTGAGACTGAGCTTTTCACCATGGGGTGCTCTGGTATTATTCGTGAAAAAGAAAGACAAATCTATGAGGTTGTGTATAGACTACTGACAGCTCAATAAAGTAACAATCAAGAACAAGTATCCTTTACCAAGGATTGATGACTTGTTTGACCAATTGAAAGTGTAACACCCCTTACTCGTATCCCACGCCGGGACAGGGTACGAGGCATTACTAGACTTAAACACATGAATACAAACAATTTCGGGTCATAGAATTTCGCTCAAATTTAAAACTTTCAAACTTCCTCTTAGCGTCCCTAATATGAATCTACGAGGCCCAAAACATGCTTTGGAAACAGTTCAGGAATAAACTGAAAACTTTGAAAACTTTGAATAATTTCAATGTAAACAAGGGCACATGCCCGTGTGGGAGGGCAACATGCCCGTGTGGGAGGGCAACATGCCCGTGTGTCCTCTTAACATGGCCATGTTGAAGGCCCGTGTGGCTTACACATCTTAAATATATCGGGACACGCCCGTGTCCCTAGCTCGTGTGAATTTATTTCTCGTTTCGAACCTACAGGGGTTTTCACACGGCTTGGCACATGTTTGTGTCCATGGCCCGTGTCCCTCACATGGCCATGACACACCCGTGTCTCTGCCTGAGAAAAAAACCTTGACATTCTATTTCTGACATCATCAACCATTTAGGGGCACACTGCCAAGGCACACGCCCGTGTACTAGGCCTTGTCCTCCACACAGTTGAGACACACAACCGTGTCTCCGCCCGTGTGGTTACTACTGGGCATTCTATTTTGCCAAATTTAGGTGTAGGGGACACACAGCCTGACTACACGACCATGGGGCAGACCGTGTGTCACACACAGTTTAGACACACACCCGTGTGGACCAAAACAAGGCTATTTACCAAGCCTTTTTATCACCCTTACTTCCACCCACCTACAAAAACATCAAACAATACCAATACCACATAAACACATGACCATATCAGCCAATACCTAGGCATCCATACATCATTTCCAAGCTATTTCCTATGACATACAACATCTCCTACTTATTATCACAAACTATGTAACGAACACATCAATGAGAATTTTCAACAAATGCATTTAAAAATAATCAGTATTAGCCAACATCAATAGCCTATACAAAATGAATATCACATCCATATGAGCCAACACTTGTGGCTAACCCAACATGACACTAAACAAAAAGACCAAGTCCCTATACATGCCAGGCTCAAAACATTTAAACTAACTATACCAAAAACTTTAGGTGATAGTGTGATCAATGCCTCCAATGTCCCTTGATTCTCGAGATAGCTTGGCGGCACTATCAGAAAAATGGAAAAGAGAGGAAGTAAGCATAAAGCTTAGTAAGTTATAAGTAAATAATTAAAATCACTTTACCAAGTAACATCATACTCATAACATATCATAAACTTGCACAAGATTCTCGAATGACTATAGACATAACTTACTCATTTTCATCCTTACTATTCATATACATAACCTGAGCTCATTCTTATGAGTTTCGTGTAGGTACCTATACCACTTGCAACATAATCATAACTTTTCTCAATCATGATATATTCTTTAAATTACCCATTGAACCAGTTAGAAAAATAAATGGCTACCCGATAAGCCTCATACAAAAGGGTAAGATGCTAATGCCGTGTCTCAGACATGGTCTTACACTGGCTCTGATATAAATGCCGATGCCATGTTCCAAACATGGTCTTACACTAGCTCTCATATAAATGCCAATGCCATGTTCCAAATATGGTCTTACACTAGCTCTCATATAAATGCCGATGCTATGTTCCAAACATGGTCTTACATTGGCTCACATATCGAGGCCGATGCCATGTCCCAGACATGGTCTTACATTGGCTCTCATATAAATGCCAACGCCATGTTCCAAACATGGTCTTACACTGGCCACATATCGAGGCCGATGCCATGTCCCAAACATGGTCTTACACTGGCTCTCATATAAATACTAATGCCATGTTCCAAACATGGTCTTACACTGGCTCACATATTGAGGCTGATTTCATGTCCCATACATGGTCTTACATTGGCTCTCATAACCCTAGTATCATGACATGGATATGTGATCTATTCCTACGGTTCAACTGGGAGTTTTACCACATCAAATCTCGTCATGCATATTCATAACAAAGTTGACCATTTCATGCAATATCAATTATTTAATGTGTAATAATAATATAATTGTGATATTTACGTGCAATTTACCTCGGTGTACAAAATATAGGCGACTAGTTTAAATTAGTCTACTAGCTTGGTCTTCCCCCGGTCTAGGTCCGAATTTCATATTTCTTGATCTATAATGATAAAATTCACTAATTTAATCATCACTTTAATCAAGACATTTCATAATTATTATTTTGGCAAAATGACCATTTTGCCCTTATTCTTTCACAAAATTATGATTTTGCCATTAGACTTGTAAAACGATTTTCATCGTATTTCCACATTAACCAAGCCTAGCCAAAACTACTTTAAGCCTATATTATCTCACAATTTTAATTATTTCACACATTTACTACTCATTTTGTAACTTATACAAAACGGTCCTTTTTTGGTGTTTTCATGAAAACCCCTTTCACTAAAGTTGTTTATTTAACAACCATGATTCATTTTCTTCTATAAAAATTCAGAAACCAACATGAGTACTCTTATGGAAAAACCCTATACTCTCAACTATTTTGCAAAATAGCCCCCCATTAGTTAGCTTAAGCTACAAGGGCCCCAAAAATACAAAAATCATCAAGAAAGACCATCAAAATCACTTACTTGCAAGAGTCTAAAGTTGCTGAAAATTTCAAGCTCCCATCGCCTTCTTTCTTAGAGAAAATTGGTGGAGAAGAAAGAGAGAATGAAAAAGATGAAAGCTTTTCCTTATTTTATTATATTTTTAGTCAAATTAGTCACCAAATTTCACCTAACTTTGACCTTACAAATTTTTTGTCTCCATGTTCAGCCACTAACAAATTTTTGGTCAATTTACTCAATAAAGACCTCTAATTTAATTTCCCATAGCTATTTGACACCTTTAGCTAGTAGAACATAATTTTTGCACTTTATGCGATTTAGTCATTTTTCAAAATTAAGCATGCAATCACTGAAATTAATTTACCAAAAAATTCAAATACTCATATAATCATGCTATAACACATAAAATAATATTAAAATAGTTTCTTTGACCTCGAATTTGTGGTTCCAAAATCACTATTTTAACTAGGCCCAAAATTGGGCTGTTATAGAAAGGAGCGACATGATTTTCTAAGATAGACTTGAGGTCCGATTACTATCAGTTGCGAGTTAAAGAGTCAGATGTGCCTAAAACTATCTTTAGAACGAGGTATGACCACTATGAATTTCTTGTTATGCCATTTGGGTTAACAAATGCTCCTGTTGTGTTTATGGACTTAATGAATCGAATATTTCGACCATATTTGGACAAGTTTGCTGTTGTGTTTATGGACTTAATGAATCGAATATTTCGACCATATTTGGATAAGTTTGCTGTTGTGTTTATTGATGATATTCTGCTATATTCGAGAGATGAAACAGAACATGCCCAACATTTGAGAACTATTTTACAGACTATAAGAGACAAATAGTTGTATGCTAAGTTTAGTAAAAGTGAGTTTTGGCTTCGAGAAGTTGGATTCTTGGCCACATTGTTTCAGGTGATGGTGTCCGAGTTGATCCTAGTAAGATTTCTGCTATCGCCGACTGGAAATTGCCAAGGAATGTATCCGAGGTTATAAGCTTTTTGGGCTTAGCCGGTTACTACTGACGATTTATGAAGGGATTTTCTATGATCGCCACTCCCATGACAAGATTGCTTCAAAGGGATGTTAAGTTTCAGTGGTTAGAAAAGTGTTAACAAAGCTTCGAAAAATTAAAGATGTTATTGACTGAAGCACCGATTTTGGTACAACCCGAGTCAGGTAAAAAATTTGAGATTTATAGTGATGCTTCCTTAAATGGTTTGGGATGTGTACTTATACAAGATGGAAAATTCGTAGCTTACTCTTTGAGACAGTTGAAGCCTCACAAGAAGAACTACCTGACACATGACTTAGAATTGGCCGCCATAGTGTTTGCTTTGAAGATTTGATGACATTATTTATTTAGGGAGAAATGCCATGTCTATACTAATCAAAAAAGTCTTAAGTACTTGATGACTCAAAAAGATTTGAACTTGCGGCAACGAAGATGGTTGGAACTGTTAAAAGATTATGAGCTCGTGATTGATTACAATCCAGGCAAGGTGAATGTGGTCGTCGACGCTTTGAGTAGGAAGTTGTTGTTTTCCTTGAGTTCTATGAATACACGTCTAACTTTGTCAGATGATAGTTCGATTCTAGCCGAGTTGAGAGCTAGACTGACTTTTGTTCAACAGATTTGTGATGCTTAGAAAGTTGATAAAAAGTTGCAAGCTAAGAGAATTTAGTGTGAGTCTAACATAGTGAACCGAATTTTCTGAGTGACTCTGATGGTTGTTTGAGATTTTGTGGTAGGATTTATGTTCTGAAGGATGTTGAGTTGATTCAAAATATTTTACATGAGGCACACAATGGTTGTTTGTCAGTTCACCTGAGCAGTACAAAGATGTATAATGACTTGAAAAAAATGTATTGATGGAATGGTATGAAAAGAGATATCTCAGAGTTTGTATCGAAATGCTTAGTTTGTCAGCAAGTAAAAGCTGAACACCAAGTACGATCAAGTTTACTTCAACCTATCATGGTTCCCGAGTGGAAATGAGACCAGATTACTATGGATTTTGTGACAAGTTTGCCTTTAACTCCGAGGAAGAAAGATGCCATATGGGTTATTGTTGATATACTGACTAAATTGTCTCACTTTATCCAGGTATGTACCAATTACTCACTTGATAAGTTAGCTAAATTGTACATTGGTGAAATTGTGAGACTTTATGGAGTACATATATCGATTATATTGGATAGAGATCCGAAGTTCACATCATGGTTTTGAAAAAAGTTACAAGAAGCTTTGCGTACGAAGATGAATTTTAGCACTGCTTTCCATCCGCAGACTGATGATCAGTCTGAACGAGTAATGTAGATCTTGGAAGACATGCTCTGATGTTGTGTATTGGAATTCCTAGGTAGTTGGGAGAAGTACTTACCGTTGGTGGAATTTTCTTACAACAACAGTTATCAGTTGAGTTTGAAAATGACGCCTTATGAGGCATTGTACGGTCATAAGTCCGAACACCTTTGTATTGGACCGAGCTCAAAGAAAATCAGGCTCATGGGGTTGATTTGGTTAAGGAAACCAAAGAAAAGATAAAAGTGATTCGAGATTGTTTGAAAGCAGCTTAGGATAGACAAAAATCCTATGGAAATTTAAAAAGGAAAGAAATTGAGTATCAAGTCGGTGATAAGGTATTTTTGAAAGTATCTCCATGGTAAAAGGTTTTGAGATTTGGCAAGAAGGGCAAGTTGAGTCCTCGTTTTATAGGGCTGTATGAGATTACCGAGAGAATAGGGTCAGTTGCCTATCGATTGGCTTTACCATCCAAGCTGGAAAAGATTCACGATGTGTTACATGTGTCTATGTTGCACCGTTATTGTTCGGATCCTTCACATGTGATTTTGCCGACAGAGGTTGAGATTCGACCGGATATGACTTATGGTGAGAAATTGGTTAAGATTTTTGCTCAAAAAGTCAAACAATTGAGAAACAAAAGCATTGCCTAGGTAAAAGTGTTATGGCAAAGACATGGGGTTGAAGAGGCTACATGGGATCCCGAGGAAGCCATGAGAAAACAACACCCGAACATTTTTACCAGTAAGATTTTCGGGGATGAAAATCTTTAAAGGGGGGAGAGTTATAACATCACGAATTGGGGTCTAGTCAAAATAGTGGTTTCGAGACCACAAATTTGAAATGAAAAAATTATTTTATAATTATTTGATGGTCCATGATATGATTGCATGTTGGTGTGAAATTTTTATGAAGAAATCCTATGCCTAAGGTGTCCAATTTAACTTTAAGGACTAAATTGAATAAGTTGTAAAACTTGTGTTCTAGAAGCTTCAAGCATGAAATTTCATTGGATCATTAATTAGAGGTCCTTAAATAGCAATTTGACCAAGTTCTAAAATTTTGGGCAAAAATGGGCATGAATAGGAAAAATTGGAAAGAAAGGCCTTAAGGGCATTTTTGTCATTTGGTTAATAAAAGAATCAAATGGGAAATGTAACACCCCGAACCCAAAACCGACACCGGAGTCGAACACGAGGTGTTAACTGACTTTAACCCCTTATAAAATTTATTTTCCAGACACTGCCCGATCTGTGTACTAGTCGTTTTAAAAATCATATCTTGAGTTTCGTAACTCGAAAATTGGTTTCGTAATTTTTCCCAGAAACTAGACTCATGTGCCCATCTATGTATTTTTTTCTAGAATTTTTGGTTGGGCCAATTAGTACAGTTTATTAGTCAAAGTCTCCCATGTTGCAGGGGTCGACTACACTGACCTTTTCCCATTACGACTTGGATATCTCCCTGCACGGGGCTTCAATACTGATGCCGCTTGTTTCTATGAAAACTAGACTCAGAGAGGAATCTATACATATATGGTATGACCCCTAATTATCTCTGGTTAATTTATAATGAATTTCCAAAGTCGGAGCAGGGAATCCAGAAACCGTTCTGGCCCTGTCCCACAAAAATCTGATTATCTCTTAATATACTGCCCATATGATCTTTTCGTTACTTCCTCATGAAAACAGACTCATCGAGCTTCGATTACATAATTTATTCATCAATTAATTCCACTCCCACTATTTTTAGTGATTTTTCAATCTCATGACACTGCTGCTGCCAGCATCTGTTACGAAAGTAACTAGGTCCATTTCATGCCTACCCTTGATCCAACTCAATCGAACATTCGTGCCATTTTCGCATGGCTTAAAGTTTACATGCCAAAGTTCAAACACAACGTAATAGCTTATACATGCCAAAATGTTCTTCTAAGCCAACTAAGAAGAAAGTACCAAAACTTGCTATCCGGTGTGATGACTTCGATGACGGCCTGACCCCGCAAAAATAGATGAGTCCAAGCAACCTATAATGGGTGACAAGGAAACACCGAGTGAGTTTATAACTCAGTAAGTCATAAGCAATGCACTACCATCCATCAATAACATTATCACAAGAGGAAACAAAATGGAACGAGACAATTTACTCCATCCATACCGAACCATACCATAGTTCCTCCAACCTATCGATTCAATTTCATATCAATTCATGCATTCACATTCCATATACTCATCAATAGGACATTGAAGCATTTTCATAAATCAATTTATTTTCGTTACAATCAACGACTAAACGGCCTTTCACCCATCCTACGATAAATTTTATGTACGTGACTTCAAGTATATTTGTCACATAGGTTCAAACTTACCGAGCTCAACACCAAGTATAAGCATAGCACCTATTAGCCATGTACTCAAGACACTTACCCGATCCGCTGTCCGCGATCGACTCAATAGTGTCGCACACATAGTGTCCATAATGATTCACGAATGTATATTGAGTCCGCACACTCAGTGCTATATAATCGACTCGCACACTTAGTGCTACGTAATCAAATCGCACACTTAGTGCTACATAGTCAAACTCGCACACTTAGTGCCGCATGGTCAATTCGCACACTTAGTGCATCATATTCATTTCGCACACTTAGTGCAACATAGTCAAATCGCACACTTAGTGCTGTACAATTTAATCCCGCGCACTTAGCGCCAAATCTCATGGTCATAAATGGTTATACCCGCACGTTTAGTGCCGAGATCAACAACTCAGTACATCTTACCTCTTTTCTTTTCATTCAACAATTTCATCATCACATACGTGCATGCATATATATATATGTATATTTATTCATTCCATTCAGCATCAATACATAAACATTATGACCATTTGAAATAATACCAACTACATGCTTAATGACTTACCTTGTGTTGGGTAAGACGGTTCCAACTCGGCTACTCAGTGATCTTTTCTTTGCCGTTGCTTGATTCTCCTCTTTTAGCTCCTTGAGCTTAATCAATAATTCACTAGTTTAACCATCTTGTTAAACATTCATAATTCAATTACACATGCATATGTATGTTTGTATATTCGGCAACCATCCACACTAATTACCCATTTAGTCGATTACACACATAATTAAAGGTAACATCACGAATGGCATACTTATGTATATATATATGTATATATATACTTCGGAATGGGCATCACAATTAGATTTAACACCACCTTCATACTCAATTAGGTGGCCGAATGCATGTGTATATGCACAATGTCAACTATAACATCATGTAGATCCACATATACTACATTTCTTATGTTCCACATCTTAATGCCCATTATACATAATCAAATTTAACATCATCTATATATTTACTCATATGGCCGAATATACATACCCCCATATAATATCATTTTCATTCCATTTAACACTTAATTCATCATAAATTTCCCCCTTTGCTCTCTTTTTTTTCTTCATGGCCGAATGCTCCTTCTACTCCTTTTACCTTCACAAAGCATGAATTTCATCATCCAACTTACAAGCTTACAATCTCATGAAGTTTAACCTCATGGTACCTATCAAACTCTCACTCATTAGCTTCTATCATAAACCTCCAACAACACCCAATAAACATATACTTTGGGGGTCTATGGTAGAACCAAGAAAGGAACTCATAGATATCAAGATGTGAGCAACTACCATTATTCATCTAAGTTTAGCATGAAACACAATCATCACCCTTATTAATCTTTTATAGCCGAAAACCATACTCACCCCCAAAATTGAAATTTCAACATGGTTTACAAAAATCACTTGATAACTCACTCAATATCAACTAAAATTTCAAAAGCTAGTACAAACTTCCTTACCTTAATAGTGACCTAAGATGACCGATTGCTTCACTCCCTTCTTCTTCCTTTCAATTCGGCCAAGAAGAACCAAAGAACACAACTTGTTTTTCTTTCTTCCTTAGAACATTCGGCCAAGGGGAAATGAAGAAAGATGGACACTTTTTTTTTGTTTTCTTTCTTACTTTCACGGCAATGGGGAGGGGAAGAAACAATTACACACATCCTTTCCTTTTTCCATTTCTTTATTCCCCATACTTCTTATTATATTTTATCCTACATACCTCACTAGGCCAACATGTTCCCAACATGTTTCCACCCATAGCATGGCCGGCCACTACATATTAGGGAGGGGGAATTTGACATGCAAGTCCCCTTTTTCTTCCACATGCACTAATAGGTCCTCATGCATTGACCTATCACATTTTAAAATTTTCTCATATAAGTCCTATTGACTAAATTCACATGCAATCGACTAAATCGAAGCTTGAAATTTTCACACATTCATGATTACATATTCTAGACAATAAACATCACATTCAAACCTTTCGGTGACTCGGTTTAGCGGTCCCAAAACCACTTCCCGACTAGGGTCAATTTTGGGCTGTCACAGGAAAATCAAGTCAAAAATTGTGTCCATCTTCTCCAAGGGGTGCCGAAAATTTCATGCTCTCTATAGCTAGAGTTTTGAACATTTCAAGCCTGATTGTAAGTGCTTCTTAGTCATGTTTTTTAATGTTCTTTATATTTTTTAGATCTTTGAAGCATGATCTACCTATTTCTAACATTTTTTAAGGGGTTCATGTTCAAAAACTTACCCATGTGTGAAATGCATGTATTTTGTTGTTTAATGGAAGATTATGAAAGTTTGATGTGTGATGAACATCTTTTACTAAGTGATTTTTAGTGAAAACACGTAAAAAGGACTTGTTTATAAAAGGTGTAAAAATGAGTAGTAAAAATGTGAAATAAAGGAAAACGTTGGCTGATATGACATGGTATAGGTTCGGCTAGGCTTGGGTAACCAAGAAAATGCATGTATTTCATTCTACGAGCCTAGGGACTAAAGTGTAAATAAGTAAAAAGTTAGGGGTAAAAAGGGTAATTTTATCAAAGTATGTGTTATGGGTCGATTTGAACAATGTGTGTATTGAACAAGTTAAATTTGGCATTATAGATCAAGAAAAACGTGATTCGGGTCTTGATCGGGGGAAAAATAAAGTTTACGAGGATTAGGCTTGTTTCTATCATTTTGTACCGAGGTAAGTTCATTTGCAAATTATGCAACATGTACCATAATTTAAATGCTTTAATATTGCATGTATGGTAAGTATATATATAATTAATGAGATGTTGTACAATGTGTTAATGCTCAAATTTTATTATGAATTATGCTTTGATTATTCCATGAGTATGTGATTGGTGTTATGGATATTGAAATCGACATTATGAGCAAGCTCAACAGAAATGTGGTATCGAAGAATCCTGTTTGAACCTTAGGAATAGTATAAGATACAAGTGACATGTCACTAGGAACTATGTGATTTGAGCTCATGAGTTGTGGTCTGAGTTCATGATATATGTTACACATGTTTTGGAATTCCGGGTACTGGTCTTGTATGTTCTATTGGTGGCTGGGTAGTCCGGCATGCGTTGCAGATACTTGACAGCTTGTGTGAGAAACCTATGTAGCTACATCCTGACTGTCAACTTGTGAGAGTAGCTCGAAAGTGAGCAACATGTGATATGTGATATAAAGTAGCGTTGGCTACATATGGGGCACTTAGGTGCAAGATTCCGATGTATCTGATAGTATTCCAAGTGTTCAACAGGTAGTTCAAAGAGAAGTTCCATGGGTAATCTTAATCAACTTGTCAAAGATGAGAAAGTAAGTATTATGTGCAAGTCGGTACAGGTATGTATATACACTCATGATTAAAGATCTCGGTATGCTATGAACATGTGGTAAGAATGCATATGAGAAAGTTATGCTTTTGAGATTTGATGACATTTATGAAACTGTTCCTTATGTTAATTGTATGAATTATGTTGCTTATTATTGCATGTGAACTTACTAAGCTTTAAAGTTACCCCTTCTTTCCTTTCTTTTCCTTTTCTTATAGTGTCGCCAAGTTAGCTCGGGGGTCCGAGAACATCAGAGTTTTTGATCACACTATCAATTGGAAAATTTGGTATAGTTAGATTCAACATTTTGAATATGACATGTATAGGGACTTGGTCTTTTTGTTATGTGTCATATTGATTAGCCTAATGTGTTGGTTCATGATGGTATTGTGATTCATTTTGTATATGGCCTTGAAAGGTGGCTCATAGTGATTATTTTTGGGTTGTAACCCTAATCATTTATGCATGCATAAAAATGTGTTATGCTTGTTATGTTTACTTGTGGTTGATTTATGTTAATGAGTGTGATGGATGGCATTTATATTTAATGTATGAAATATGACTAGAGAGTATGACAATAAATGTGGTATAATGATGAGTAGATATGAAATTGGTGTGGAATGCCATATGAAAGCCTAATGGTTTAAGTATGTGATATGTTGACACTACCAAGTTATAAATTAATCATGTATGTGAATGCTTGAGTAACTAAAGGTGCCATGTTGCATGACATGAAGATATTGTAGGTAGGTGAGTGTTCAAGGGTGGCAAATGGCTTGGAAAGTAGCCTAGAAATTGTCCACACGGTCTGCCCCATGGGCGTGTGGTCTGGCCGTGTGGCCCTTGTACCATAATTAATGCAACAAAAAATGCCTAGTAGTAAACACATAGGCAGAGACACGACCGTGTGTCTCAGCCATGTGGAGGACACGACCTTAGGGCATAGGCATGTACCCAAGCCGTGAAGTCTATACTGAAATTCGAGAATTTAATTCGCCACACGGCCTAAGCACACGGGAGTGTGCTGTGGCCGTGTGACCTCATTTTGCTAATGACGTCATAGTCAGAGAGTTACATGGGCTAAGGACACAGGCGTGTCCCAAGCCACACGGGTGTGTGTGACCACACGGCCTACTCACGCGGGTGTGTGACTCTTCAAAACAAGAAAATTTTATAAGTGTTAAAGAAGGTTCTAAAAGTTCTTAGTTTAGTCCCAAACCGCTCTCGGTGTATGTTTTGGGCCTCACAAGCCCTTTTAAGGGACAATTTATATATGATTTGAAAAGTTTTAAATTTGGATGAAATTTATGGCTCGATTTTGTATGTTTGTTTAGTTTTAGTCCAGAATGCCTTGAACCCTGTCTCAACATCTGATAAGAGTAAGGGGTGTTACAACCCTATTAACGGTCTCAGATAGAGTCGTGTACAGTTGGCATGCCATTGGATTAGTGTACAGGATTTTACTTCAATTTATACTAATGAGGCACGGAGCGCATAATATAATTCGGATGTACTAATGAGGTGCTAGGAACATTTATATATATTTACTTCGATTCATACTGATGAGGCGCGGAGTACATATTATACTTCAGATGTACCGATGAGGCACTATGTGTTGGGTATATGGGTGTGACGGTGGGTGATTCGCGTATCCCTTTTGAGTTTGTGTCTGATTAATAGGGATTAATGAAACATATACATTTCTTATTGATATTCGATATTGAATTGTGTAATTGTATATTAATGCTAAAATAATAAAATATGGCATGTAAAAGATCATGTAATCCTATTAATACGAGCCTTGGTGTAACACCCCTAACCCGTATTTGTCGCCAAAATAGGGTTGCGAAGCATTACCAGCCTAATCTCATAAAAAATCGTATAATTTGAATTACAATTCTCATATCAATTAAAAACCATACAAATACAATCATATAGTCCCTAAAACGAGCCCTCGATGCCCAAAACATGCATTAGAAGTGGTTCTGGACTAAAACATGCCAAAGACACGCCCGTGTCACAGTGTGGACATTCAAAATGGGATCACATGGCCGTGTCCCAGCCTGTATCCTACCCGGTGTAACTCTCTAATTTGGGTCACACGGCCAACCACACGCCTGTGTGACTAGCCCGTGTACCCTTCGAAATGGCCTCACAAGCCCGTGTGCCAGACCGTGTGCTAGGCCATGCCAAAACTGTAGGGTATATTGACTTATGCCACATGGCCAAGTTACACGCCCATGTGCTAAGCCGTGTGGAGCATATTGACTTGGTTTCTAAATAAACATCAGGGGAAACATGACCTGTCACCTGACCTTGTGTCACACACGGCTGAGACACACGCCCGTGTCTCTGCTCGTGTGGATAGAAATAGGCTATTTTCCGAGCCATCTTTCTAGGCCAAATTTGCATTCACCAACGCAAACCAAATTGCATATAACCAGATCTTAAAATGGCATTTAAACTCTTCTAAACCAAGTTCAATTCATGATATATCAATAACATCAACCACAAGACACACAAGTATCACAATTTTCCATTCAATTTCATACCAATTTCATATTCACAAATCACCTATATGGTCACTTTCAATTATGCATTATTTTACCTAAAACCACAAGCATACCAATCTCAAATTTCAACCATTTGGTACTCAAAATACCAATTCACAACAAGCATTAACTTAGAAATTACAACCACATAACAAAAGGCCACTTGCACATAGATATATACATCATTAAGCAGGCCAAAATAAGCCAATTTATATGGCTAAACACATAACCAAAACATACTTCAATCACAAGCCAAATCAATTGGCTAAATCCATTATAAACATATAGATCATATTAACCACAACTCCTATACATGCCATATAACTAGATACACAAGTTCAAAAGTACCAAAATAACAGCTGGATAGTGTGATGAGATCTTCGTCAACTCCCAATCCGAGCAAGCTTCGAAATACTATAAAACATGAAAAAGTAAACAGAGTAAGCTATAAAGCTTAGTAAGCTTGTATGCTTAATAAGTAAAACTTACTATTCAACTACAATTCAAAAACTTGAACATCACATAATGCAATTCAATTTAAATCCAAAACTTAACACATATTCAATCCAAAGGTTAGACATGAATTCCGTTTATTTCCTCGATTCATTGATTGTATAGTTCACGTACATACCTGTACTAACTCGTATCAATTTCATACTCTTCCAATTCATTGATATACCCGTTGAACCATTTGAAATAATATCGGATACTTGGGAATCTCACACCCTAAGTGCCAATACCAGGCCGAAGCCATCTCAATCTCATATATCATATAATGCTCACTCTCGAGCTATCAACAAGTTTGCTCACACAACTTGATCGTCAAGACGTAGCTATACAGTGCTACTCACACAAGCTGACGAGAATCCACAACACATGCCAAAAAACTCAGTCACTGGTCGAATGTACGAACCAGCACCCAAACACAATAATCCCTAATGGTTTCTCATTTGTATCCTATCTATTCCTACGGTTCAACTGGGATTTCATATTGCCGAATCTTCGTCGAACATTTTTGTAAAGCCATATTCATTAACAAAACAATTATAAAGCATTTAAGACACAATTATATTAATGCTTATTAACATATGAACTTACCTCGATCACAAAAACGACGTAATAAGATCGACTACTCCAAAACTTTCTCTTTCCCTCGATCAAATTTCGTACGAGGCTTTTCTTGATCTATATAGTCAAATTCAATCCATTTATTATTTATTCTATTCAATTTAGCCCAAAATACATATTTTTGGAAATTTACACTTTTACGCCTAAATTTTTGAATTCTTTATAATTTAGTCCCTAGCTCATAAAAATACAAATTCATTCAATTAAGTCCCTACCCATGCTACCCGAATTTCCCTTATTGTCATAGAAACCCATATTTTTCATTATTTCACACATTTACCACACAATTTATCACATTTCTCAATTTAATCCCTAATTGACAATTTTATCAAAAATCACTTAACAAATGTTGTTTATCTAATGACAACCATTCACTTTCTATCACCAAACATCAAAATACACACATTTTTATCAATGGTAAAACCCTAAACCTTTAACAGTTTTGCAAATTATCCCCTGGGCTAGCTAGATTAAGCTACAATGACTCCAAAAACATAGAAATCATTAAAAACAGGACGAAAAATTACTCACATGCAAGGTAATATATCTAGCTAAATGTTCAAGCTTCAAACATGACTTATTATTCTCAAATTTTCAATGATGAAAATAAAACCAAGAAGATGACAACATTCTTTTCATTATTTAATTTACTAAATTACTTATTTAACCTTACATTTAAACTAATTAAAACATAAATCTTATGTCCATCTTTGTCCACTACTAACTAAAATGGTTTAATTACCACTTAAGGACCTCCACTTTAAATTTCCATAGCTATTAGACTCCTTCAGCTATTAAAACCCAACTTTTACGTTTTACGCGATTTAGTCCTTTTTATCAAATTAAACACTCAAATGATAAAATTTCTTAACGAAATTTTCACATAATCATACTATCATGCTTTAAACCTTAAAATAATAATAAAATAAATGTTTTGACCTCAGATTTGTGGTCCCAAAACCACTGCTCTGATTTGACTAAAAACGGGCTGTTACACTTGGGGTCGATACGATTATAAAATGAATTAATAGATTTGAGAATGTAATAAGAAAGTGAAATGGTCCTTATGATATGATATATTATCCATGTAATTGAAATGTAATGGTATAGGGACCAAATTTTGGTATATGACATGTTAAATAGCATAAAACATGATGTTACGTGGCTACCTCCAAACGTGCGAAAATTTATAGTACAAATTGTACAAATAAAAATACATCAAATTAGTGCAGTATCTGCAAGCAAACGTGTCAAATTGTGATATAGATTAGTGTTACAATAGAACACCAAGAAGTAATCCGAGGATCGTTTCCAAGGGAAGTTGAATTAAATCTAAAAATATTATTATCTACAGCAACAAGTCTAAATAATACTTATTAAAAAAAATTATATTACAAAAATCAATATTAAAGGTCAAAATGGGAAAATAAAATCAAAAATTGAAAATACGCAAATAATGTTAACAAATGAAAATCACTCAAATAACAGGCATATGATTAACTCGCTTCTGTGGTTGTAATCAACTTCAGACTTACGATTTTGATTAGAAGATTAATTATTACCTAGATAGTATTACCTCTCAGCCTTTACTGCCTAACTAATCAACCAGTACACTTAGCTCTTGGCCTCACTTTCTTGACTGAGATAAATGCACGATTTTCTGGGTATCCTCATCTCTCGATCCGTTTACCTATATTACTTCCTAGGGTCACCAAGCCTAGGGTTTAAGAACACATGTATTTACACCAATTAATCCTATTGGAAAATTCCTAACTTTTCCATTAATCACTCCCACATCTGCTCGTTAATCTCCCTAAACATCTAGCCACTCATCATCTCAATAACCATATTTTCTATGATTAGATTAACCATACAACGAACAAAAAATAACATAAAAGAGAAAATATAGAAGTTGTCTTGTCATTTATAAACAAATAATAATAGAAGAGTAATGAAACATTAAGATTGTAAAGACTTGGATTCAAATGAATCAAAGCTGAAGAATAAGAAATAAAAATATTTAGAAAAATAAACTAAAAGCTAAGCTAACCTGAATCTACTAAAATAAACCCTAAACTAATATGGCAAAAAGCTCCCAAAGATTTCCACAACTTAACCATTTATAGGAGATTTTAATAGCCCTAATTAGGCTAAACACTAGCCTTAACTACCTAAAAGATGCATTGTGAGGGCAAAAACACCCTTGCTCTTTTTTCTGCCTCACGTCGACTTGTGTCGTGAGATACAACTTCGAATGTGCCTTTCCTTATCAGCTCGGTTGTGTTGCAACTCTGAAAGCTTGTGTTACAACTTGACTTCCATTCCTTATGCTCTTAGGCCTAAAATTAGGTGTCCTGCACATTCAAGTTAATTGTTAAAACCACCTTAAGGCTGGTATTGGCCCAGTTAGGTCAACTAACTTGAAATAATGCATAAAAACACTTATTTTGCAATATTTTAATCCGAATTTAAAAAATGCAAAATTGCAATAAAACATATTAATCCGATTCAACAAAGTTTGTGTAGTTTTTGATATGGTTGTAATAGAAGGCATGTACCTAATGTCTCAAATTGGTCCTTAGGTTCATCTTGTTGTTTTGGTACTTATGGTAGGAAATGTTTGCATTTTGAAGGTGACCATATATGTTTGGTGGTATATCTGTTTACTAAACTAGTGATATAGTGGTATGCTTGCTTATTTTGGTTATGTTATGCTATGAATTGATATATTACTTGTATTCCATGTAAATAAGTGTGATGCATGAATCTAGAATGAATATATATACTTGTGGTCATGTGTTTATAGATGTTTAAATATGCCATGGATACTATTTGAAGATAGTGTTTAATGCCCATAATGTGATGAGATGAGTTTTAGAGTCACTTTAGGCCAAATGGAATTCGTGTTTAGTAATCTTTTAAGAAATGATGAAATCTTTAGAAAATTGTCTCTATAGTCGCAACATTCCATTGATGAAGTCACGACATCAAGCTGTTGTCTCCATAGTCGCGACATTCCCCTATTGAAGCTGCAACATCAAGCTACTGTCTCCATAGTTGCAACATTTCCTTATTGAACTCACGACATCATGATATTGCTTTCAATGTCGCACCATGCCTTGGTAAAGTTACAACACCAAGAGTTAATTGTCCTCAATGTCATGACATCCATCTTTCAGTGTTGAACAAGCTTTTTATAACATTTTTAAAATGTCAAAACAATTTCATCACAGATAAATCATTCAAATATTCAATCAAATCCGAACCTTATTCGAGCTTATTAAAGCTCTTATAATGACCCAGGCAAGAATTAGGACCAAATTGTAAGGTTTTTAAAGTTTCCAGATCAGGTATCGATACTCCTGCTAGATACCGATATCATTTTGAGTTTCGATGTTTCAGAAAAATCAAATTAAATCAAGAACTATCGATACTTTCCTTTGGTATGGATACCATTCTAGCATTTTGTTTTGCAAAAAGTTAATTGAAAAATGTAATGTACTGATACCTTATCTAAGGTATCGATACCTTTTTCAAATATGTCAAAATCCTTCATTTTGGTCCCTTTACAAGCCCAAACCAGCAACCTATGCATTTGGTACCTAGAAGCACTTCAGAAACCTATTCAAAATCATCATCAAACATAATTCAAACTTTCATTTTACAACCTTAAAATCATCTAACCAATATGCCATTATTTGGCACCAATTCACAACAACATATACCAATTCTAATACTGACTAGACTATCATACAGTTCAATTTTTTCTAAACAACATGAAAACATGCCAATTATCTTCCACATTTGCCATATATAAGATCTATATGCAATATGACATATTACTAAGCACACACTCATTTATACATATTCATTGACAAGTCCAAAATCAAACATTCATCAAGGATTCAAACCATGACTACCCTCCAAAATAACACATATATTAACCTTATATACATCCCAACTGTAACGCCCCTAACCCGTATCCGTCGCAGGAATAGAGTTAAGAGGCTTTACCGATCAATACGCAAAATATAGCATACATTTAACAACATTAAGCACTCATTCACATACATCATTCAATACTACCACATAGTCCCTTATAAAGGCCTATGAGACCTTAAACATGCTTTAGAAGTAGTTTGGGACTAAATTGTTATCATATGAAAATTTTGGAAACTTAGAAAGATTTCAATCATACAGGGGTCACACGCCTGTGTGAAAAGGCCGTGTGCCTCACACAGCTCCAGACACACCCGTGTCTCAGGCCGTGTGGAAACAGGGTATACATACTGACTTGGGTCACACTGTAACACCCCCAAACCCAGCCCAGACATTATGGCCAAATCTGGCATGTTACATTGAAGTGTTTTAGTGAAAACCGTGTTTTCATTGAAAACCCTTCTTAAAAAAAACCCTAATTAACTAAGAAAAAACCTTTCAGTTACGAAAGCCTTGTTTAAATCATTTGATATTTTAACAAAAAAAACTTAGTAGCGGAAACGTAGAAAACATACTATAACTTAAGAAATCCATGTTCAACTTCTCGTAATTACAATGACAATAATAATAATAATTCAAGTAGTAATTGAAAACCTTATTACAATTTCGTCTGAACACACTTAGAAAGAAATAAAAACTTAAATGCTTAAAAAAACTAAGTCCGAATTATCTTGCTAGCCGGGCACCCAGAGTCCCTCAAAACATCAAACCTTCTACTGAGCATCACCTAAAAATAAAATAAAAGAGGGGGTGAGTTTTCGCAAACTCAATGTGTACAACCCTCGGCAAAAACAAGCATTCAAAAAAAACATCATTCATCAATCATGCAATGCAATCCCATCAAATTATCCATCCGCTACACACCAGCTCCGTCCCCTGTCACACCATGTAGGGATATGAATATCAACCCACCCAGCCCACACACCATGGTAGCCCGGTTGCGGAACTACCTTCATTTACATATTGGGCTTTAAAAGCCGTCGGTGAATCCACGATTGTCAAGCAACCATGTGATCCTCATATACTTCCTCTGTTCCATAATTCCCACCCATATGCAACCTAAGCAGAATATCATATGTATGCATGTCACATCCATAAAACTTACATTCTACACCTAGGGGCATTTTGGTCATTTTTTCCCTTAGGGGCATTTCGATAATTTTCCCTTAATTACGATTTTCACTTATCTTGGCCCTTTAATGAGTTTCGTGAGCTAAGATGAACGAACACTATGCACCAGGTAGGATTCCAGAGAAGAGGAGGTGAGTCATTAAGACCTCTTAAGTACCAAGCTCTCCCTAGATCCAATCCTAGACATGCATATACCTGTTGCCACACCTTAACCCTATGACTTGTCCACGGTCTCAATTAATTAATTAAGTTTTATGTAGTCATCATATACTAGGCCTCATACCCCTACATACATGCATATGGCCCACTGGGCCCAATCCCGTTCATATGGCCCATCTGGCCTAGTTCATATTCTTATGGCCACTAGGCCCAATTCACATTCATATGGCCCATTTGGCCTAAGTCATATTATACTCATGCTACATACAAATTTCCTAACACATACATCACTTAACAATCTTTGCCTATTATGGGCCCAATAGCCCATCAGGCCCATTTAGCCCATTCTGACCCGTTTGGTCAATTCTCAACCCAAGTCCACGGAATCGCCCATGGGCCTCAAGCACCCTATTGGTTTCCTCTCCATGAGTGTTCGCGCCCTCGTGTGACTATCGTAGCCCAACTTTTGGCTTTTCAGCATTTCGACATTTCAGTATTTTGACTTTTACCGATTCATTGTGTGTGTGCAGTGTATGTACACACCTGGTAAGCAAGCGTGTTGCGATTCCCTTAGTCCAAACCTACAAACGATATCACCCTTCCATTAATCGCATGCTTAATACATATCCTTACTAAAATCGAAACCTTACATTAACCTTACCTTGCGCGATCAGCCCTTTCTTAAATCAGTAACCACGATCAACTCCTAGATCAAAATCACAAACACCTAAAGGGAAATTCGGTTGAGAGCTAAGATCCAAGATCCGATACTAATTGCACTAGATTCGGTCAAAGAGTATTCAGCCCTTGGGAGATTCGGCTTTTCGGCTTTTCAAACTTAGTATGGTGAATAAGGTTTATTTGGTACAGATTAAAGAAGAAGAGTAGAAGAAGAAATCGGCTAAGTGAAACAAAGAAAATTGCGTAGAGAAGAATAGAAATCGGCAGGAAGAAAAGAAAGAAAAACAAAAGGGTTTTCGGCTTTTTGGATCTTGAAAAGAAAAGGGTTTTCGGCTTTTGGAGAAAGGGGTTTCTAGCAACAAGGTGAAGAATAATTTCAACAGTAGCCTGGCAACCTTGTATTCGACCCCTATTTATAGCCCTTATAGCTGAATTTTCCATGCCCAATTCCCAATTTGGCTCCATCACTTCTCCCTTCCCATCTCCTCGTTTTTCTCCGTGATAACCCCTTGATCCTTTCCTTAATTTTCTCTTCTAAACACTTCCCTTAGAGTCCATCTTCACGCCACTTCCATCCTTCTAGAAGGCCAAAATTGAACTTCTAAAACACAAAACTAGGATTCGAACCTTGGACCTCTTTGCTAGCTACTAACGCCACCTCCCTGCACTCTAAGTAGTGTCACTTAGCCACTCTTCCACAAGGCTTTTTGATGCTATTTTCCCCTATTTTTATTTAAAAGCCCACCTACTTGCCAACCCTGATTCTTTTAATAATTAAACTATAATTTCAATTATTCCTAGGTTCGAACTCAAACCTTAATTAAGACCTACTATAATTATCACATGGCTAGGAACATAAAACACAATTTTTATCAAAACCAAAAACAAAGAAAGTTCGAGATTTTGAGACTTTTAAGTTTCGGGATTTTTGGGACATTACACACACAGCCCACCACACGCCCATGTGTCTAGCTCGTGTACCCTTCAAAGTGGCCACACACACCCATATGCCAGGCCGTGTACTAGGCCATGCCAAAACTGTAGGGTATAGTGACTTATGCAACACGACGAAGTCACACGCTGGTGTGCTAAGTTGTATGCCAATTAGGGGGTATACTGACTTGCACCACATGGCCAGTCACATGCCCGTGTGTGAGACTGTGTGGAGTAGACTGACTTTATTTTAATTACAACACCATGGGACACATGGTTGTGTAACATGACTGTGTGTCACACAGGGCTGACACAGACGCTCGTGTCTCTGCCTGTATGGACAAAAATAGGCCATTTACAAGGCCAATTTGCCACCCTTAATCAAGTATACCTAAGTAATCAAAATGGTACCATTTCATCATTCAATAGGCAGCCAAAATCATCAATCAAATGCACAATTCATACCATATCCATTTCAACCAAATTTAATACTCAATTCAATGCCAATTACCTATTCAAATACTTATCAACCCAACTTTCAAATCATACTTCATCAAAGCATTTCTCAACCATTATACACCATAAATCAATTAACCATGTTCATACTATACATGTCAAAATACACCATTTTTATTAATCAAACGCACATCAACATTAACATCATTTACAAGCCAACTCTCATGGCTATAAACACAACCAAAATACTACACCTAGCCTATACATGCCAGATACCATATATACATAACTCAAAAGTACCAAATAGATGTCTGATAGTGCAATGATGTTCCTCACGACTTCCGGATCCGAGCTAGCCTTGATTCACTATAAAACATAGAAAAATAACATGAAGTAAGCTTCATAGCTTAGTAAGCTCGTATGTAAATAACTTAATTCACCGAATAAATGTAAATTAACCAATTTCACATTAACTACAAACCTTTCTCATGTCTTAAACATGATTAAATATCATCTTATTGAACTTTCTCTATTTAATACTCGAATAGGTTCTGTACATACATGTATCGCCTTGAACTAACCTCTTTCTTAACCATATCATTCGTTTACCCATTGAACCATTCAGAATAGAAATTGGATACTTAATAGTCTCATACAATAAGTACCTATACCATGGCCCGTAGCCAAATCAAGGTAACTTATTCGAAAAAAAATTATCATGGCTCGAAGCCACATCCGATATGCATGGCCTGAAGCCAAATCGGTATAAATCGCACTCAAAGTGCTAATATCATGGCCCGAAGCCAACTCAACTTATCATCTTAACAAGACACTAGTATCCAAATCTATTCCTAAAGTTCAACCGGGATTTCACACCTTCCATTTCTATCATCAAATGCATTCGTAGAGTCATTTTTACAACTCGAACATTATCTAAAATCTCATTATCACAACTTATACAATATCAAAGCTTTTAACATACTTTTATAATGAAATTACCACATATGAACTTACCTCGGGTATCAAAACAGCGAAATGAGTCAATTACTCGATAATCTTGCCTTTCCCCCGATCTAATTCCGGATTCCTCTTTTCCTGATCTAAATATATTCAAAATTAACTTCTTTAATCAACCAATCATTCAATTTAGTCCAAAACATACATTTAGGCCTATTTTTACTTTAGTCCCTAAACATTCACATTTAATCAATTTAGTCCCTATTTCACAAATACACAAAATTCACACATTTCAAACAAAACCCATGCTTGGTCGAATTACATATAGGTCCCTATCAGCCCAAAAATTTCATTTATTTCACATTTTAACGACACATTTTTCACATTTCACAATTTAGCCCTTAATTTGCATTTTCACCAAAAATCACTTAATAAAAACTATCATCAAGCTTTCATATTTCAACATTAAACATCAAAGAACACATACATTCAACAATGGAAACACTCAAAATCTTTAAAATTTTTGAAATTAAAGGTACGGGCTAGCTAGATTGAGCTGCAACGATTACAAAAACATAGAAATCATAAAAAATCGAGTCAAAACCACTTACCAATTGAGCTACCAAGTGACCAAACCCTGAAAGCTTTTCATGGATGTTCTTCTTCACTTGTTTTGGCTAGAACAAAGAAGATTACTAAAATTATGCTTTTTATTTTATTTAATTAACCTTTTAATTATCATTTACCATTTTAACCATAATACTAAACCGTTAAATTCACATACTGGTTGTCCAAAATTGTCCACTCATGCTATTAATGGTATATTTACAACATAAGGACATTTGATTTATTAAATAATAGCAATTAAATACCTTTAACAAGTAGAATGCAACTTTTGCATTTTACGCGATTTAGTCATTTTTCTCAAATTGAGCAATTAAACGATAAAATTAGCTCACAAAATTTTTACACATACATGCTATCATGCTGTAAACACCAAAAATAATATTAAAATAATTTTCCAACATCAGATTTGTGGTTCTGAAACCACTGTTTTGTTTTAGCTAAAATCGGGCTTTTACACCAACCATTTGTCAAGCATACCCAATTCAAGACAATTAACATGGTCAAAATCATGTTTCAGCCTCAAGACTACTCAACCATAATCATTCTCATGCTATTATAATTTCATAATAGCTACCTAAAATATGCCATTCAAGCATTTCCATTTCAACCAATTACCACACATTTTAATTCATGCTTTTACCTAATTTCATGCCATAACCTTATTCAAGTCATCATTTACCAAGATCATCACAAGTTACCAAAAATCAAGATATATATCCTTTTCGTACATAGCCAAAAAAAAATTATAAACATGATATTCACATTCAAACATCCTAGAGATATATGCCACAAACTAGATTCAGAACGTTCAAACATTAACTGAATGATTTGAGATAGTGTGAGCTTCAAAAATTGATCTGGCTTGACACATTCTGCAAAGTGATCTACAAGGAAAAAGGGAAAGTAAACAGAATAAGCATATCAATTGCTTAGTAAGTCCATATGAAAATAACTAAACATACCTTGAAATTCCAACTAGTTTAAGTAATTGAAACACAATTGTACAAAACATGACATTCCTTTGGCAACCTTATGCATACATATAAAACTTCACAAAATCACTAATAGGTTAGTCCATTAATGCAACAAGATCATAGTACTCAATTCATATAAAATTAAAACCATGCCATTTGTATCATGCTATTCAACTTTGCTCAATTTGTAAACATATTAATCTAATAACTTGATATAATTTAACCTGACATAGCGTTTTACAATAATCAGGTGAGTTCAATGTATAACAAAGTAATATAACATTATAACATGTAATATAATATTCAATATATTACCGTACATATAAATTCCACAATACAATACCATTTGTATCATTTATTTATCGTATAACCATTTGAGTGTGAGACTTGTATCATTTCACTGTCATTTCTCTTCTCTATTAATCTAGTAGCCCAATGAACTATAATAAATAGATTTAGATACATGGGTAACTACATCATACCATATTTTCTCGTAAGAGCTCAAACTACAACACACTAGGGCATTGAACTGCAACGCCCGTAGGCATCATATAATCAATATGATTACACTCCTCCACCACACCAGTATAACTCAGAAATCCGCAACAAATGCTGGATTCCATTGTAATCATTAATATCTCCATACCATCA
Organism: Gossypium hirsutum; assembly: GCF_007990345.1. Lineage (NCBI taxonomy): Eukaryota > Viridiplantae > Streptophyta > Magnoliopsida > Malvales > Malvaceae > Gossypium > Gossypium hirsutum. The sequence goes on from NC_053433.1 coordinate 36,083,903, forward strand.
CATATATATATATAACATACACATAACCCTATTGGCATGCCAATCATATCCTATCATTTAATACGCTCACTCGAGCATTTTGTTTTTACCATTTACAATTCATTACAATCCTTGTAGCCATATACACACTTTTCACATTTTAAATAACAATCCATTTTACAATTTAAACCTTGTAACTTCATCATATACATACTATCTAATTATATAACAGTGTCACATTCATTTGATATAATGTATTTGTTCATATTTTCCATTTAATTCATATTTTACGATTTAGTCCGTTTGATGTCAAAAGACATTAATTACATAACAATTCAAACTAAAGCTAAAGAAATATAATAAAAAAAATCTCATGAATTAATAAAGTAAGTCCCATATGAACTTACATAGCAAAAATAGCAACAAACAAGGTGCCAGGGACTAATTTATAAATTTTCTTTTTTCGCGATTATCCTCCGATTAATTCAATTCCAGATCTATAATAATTTTTTGTCAATTTATCATTTCAAAAAATCTTATAACAATTTATTATAAACATATATAAATTCAATTTCATTTTTTGGATTCCCCTAAAAATATTCATTTTATTCAATTTAGTCCCTAAAACCAAAATAGTTATAACTTTCAAATTTGAGCCTCGATTTTGAAATTGATTTCAATTAAATCCTTATAAGACCCTCTACATCCTATAATTACATAATTTTCATACCAGTTTTGAACTATTTACACTTCTCCATAAGTTCAAAACTAACAATTTTCACTTTACGGATTAGTCCTTTTTCATATCTAAGCTTAAAATCTAACTATTTAACACTAAAAATTCAAAAATTCATCAATGGAATTATTTATAAATTTTAATAGTTTCATAAAATAACACACTGATTTGCTAAATCAAGTTACAATGATCTTAAAAATATAAAATTTACGAAAAACAAATTTCAAATGGCTTACCATGCAAAGGCTAATTGTTGAAGCTTCAAAAATAGTTTCTCCTATGATATTCTAAGGTTCGACCATAAGAAAAAATGAAGATGGGAAGATTATGACTTCCTTTTTCTTTAATTTCATGTTATAATACATATTTTATGTCCTTAAATTATAAATATAATATAATATAATAACTTTATTTACATATAAAAATTCCACCAACTGTCCACTACATTCTAATGTGGTCGAATTGCCACTTTAATCATTGGTTTAATTACTAATTTAGTCCTTCTGATAATTGAGTTGGGTTTAGAGTGTTACATATGAGTTTTAAACAACTAACACGTGATCTTAAAAAAACTTAGTAAGTATCAATGGATAACCTGTTGGATCTAGTTCCTTATGTGTAGTATATTTGTTTTGTATACTTGTATTTTTTTGAACAAATTGGTTTAATAAAACATTCATTTTTTCATTAATATTTTTTATATATTGTCCTCAACGATTTTTGCATGTAAAGTAAAATAGAAACAAACATTAGCTTACTAATATTATCTAATGTTTAACTAATACTAAGCAATATTACATAGTTGGATCGTAAAATAGAAAGGCAACTTGTATTAGTAGATAATCTAAATATTTTCTTAGTATAATCGAAAGTGTGAAAACCAATTGAGAGATTAATATTTCATCTATCAAGTCCAATTGGGGAGATGTTTTGTCTTAAGCATTAAAGCGGATGATTCCCAAAAGACAGAGACATAAATGTGACTGATTGGACTGACAGTACATTAGACAGGAACCAAGTAGAATAAATCCTACATCCATTTATGGATTTACTCACTTGTGACATTCATAGTGTGCCATAACTTAATCTTGAGTGGATGATGAACTATGCATATGTGACTCGTATATTTTGATGTAAGTAAAAGCCTTATTTCAAATAGATAAGGTACCAAAAGCTAGTATGTTAAGTATACTACTTTGGGTGAACTCATTAGTTCACACTCGATAGATTCATTTTCGTGTTTTATCATGAATATGATGGATCAGTAAGTAATGTTGGAGTTTTAGTTGAGACCTAGTTAGAAATGAACTAGGGTAGTGTAGATGATTAGACTTTAAAATATTAAGTGAGTTTTTTCACGGGATTCAAGGGCGTTAGAGAGATTTTTTTGATCCTTTCACTAAACCTTGTCTTTGTTGCTAGGTATATAAGGATATCGATTGCCTGCATGTATTACTTTTACATCTTCTTCCTTAAATTATCCTCTAAGTTTCTAAAGGACATTAAGATAGAAAACTTCAAATGAAGAAGGTTCTCAGTAATTAGTTGAATAAATTTAGGTATTTGCAATTGTGCATGCATGGGTTTTTAGGACTGGTTGTAAAGAGGGAAACTTCTTGATTATGGGTTGCATGCTACTGATTCATGCATGCATGATTCAATAGTTTAATGATCTGGTATTTATATTTGTTTCTTATCTAGCTCTAGAAGCTAGTGAAGGTTTGAGCAATAAAGGCAAAGTACTTGCAGAGTAGATTCTTGTTTTGGAATTTTTGGTGAGTTCCTTCTTACTCCTTTTTATTATAAACTTACCAAGTACTATAAATTGTGTAAGATAAGTATTCTTACTCCTAATAAGTTAAGGTGTGGTGTCTAGTTATGCGTGTGTGTCAACCAACATTATTCTATGTGAGTATGGTTAGTTCTTATGCAAATACCCTCTTTGTTGCACAATCCCAGTGTCGATTATATGTGATATGTAATATGTAATATATGAGAATGAGATCTGTTTGTGATGCCTCTAATAGAGCAACTATTTCGCAAACCAGACTGGCAGATCACAAAAACACCTATTTAACTTAACAGAAATGGTATGAGGAGTTAGGGTGGTATATGTATATGAATATGGCTGATTGATCTGATTATGAAGTTTTGGGTTTGTGGTTCATACAAGGATGGGTCATTTGTAAATGTACACGATTATGGAAAGTCATAGTTATGTTGGCGGTGGTGACTGTCCATGTGTTGTGTTTATGTTGGTGGAATAAGTTCATCTAACTATGGTGTACGCCATTTGATGTATCGTGTTAGTACCTCATGATTTCAACAAAAAGTTTGATGCTCTTTATGCGTGTTCGTACTTGTTTACCAATGGCATCCCTATATATTGTTTGTGAATTTCTTTTTGTATGGAACTTACTTTGTTATCTTTTCCTTCTCAAGCGTGAAGATAGTAAAAGGAGATCTTGTGGAAGGGGACTATAACATCCCGAGATAGGACATGGAAGTTTTGTCCTCGTAGGTAAGGTTTACCAATGTTTCGATGAATTGGGGGTTTTTCAAAAGAAGTTTTAACTAGGAGTTTGATCGAAATTCGACAAAGCAGTACGCTAAAAGATGTGGTAAAGAGGTTCGTAAGTCTGTTTGGCAAGCTGTGGTTCACCAGTCAAAGTTGAGCCAAACTCAAATTAGGAAATAAAGATATTCTGTATCTAGGATACTTTTCGTACAAGTAGCCTTCTTCTAAACTGACTAGGGTTCCTAAGTCCAGTATGGTATCCTAAGATCACTAAGATACTTATGCCTATAAATACAACCCTTATTCCATGAAATTCTCTTATCAATATTCTAATGTCAAGTCTTTATTTTGATCCAAGTTCGTAAAAGCCAAGGTAAGCCTCTGTCCTATTAAGGTTGATTGTCCAGAAAGCTAGGTTTGCTTGCATGTGTGAATTCCATAAGTTTTGTCTATTTAAGTAACCTGTGTGTTTATGTATGTTGTGAACCAACCGAACTACCTACAAGTGAGGATAAAGGCAAAATAAAACTCATTTAAATTATTAGTTTTAGGTGAGTGGTTAATAATCACTATAACTGTGCTAACTATCATGTTTTTCAGTATGAATGTTCAGGGTTCGTAACTTATGTACGAACTGTTATGTTTTCTAAGAACTTTGTTTTTAAACTAAAATTCCAAGAGTAAGTTTTTCGTATAAAACTCTACTTTTAAAGTTCTGATACTTTATTTTTAAGATAGTTCTCATGTTATGTTTTAAAAATATGTTTTACACATGCTCCTATGCGAGCCGATGTTTTAAAGCTTTTTTAAAAGTACAGTTTTATAAGATATGTTTTTGTGAGCTCATTTTGCGAGCTCTATGTGGTAAGTTTCTGTGTGAGATTCTTTGGGAGCTTATATGTTGGATATGTTGGTATACCAAAGGATTGTATTACTCACCCATAAGTTCTATGATTTGGGCGTTAAAGCTCTAGGACATTTGGAGAGATAAGGGAATGTCGAACTATGCTATATTCAATGGGACATGTTAGCATGCAAGCGAGTGTTTAGCTTTATGCTACACTTATTGGACATGTTAAAGACTCTTTGAGTCATTCTGAGGCATTATAAGGAGATCCACATATCCAACATATAAGACAAGTCAAGATAAGATAAGTGTGAGAACAAATTTTATGTTCCTCAACCATTCTGATAAGACAAGTACGTGAGCATGTTCCATGCTATATAAGTTCCATTTTCAAACTAGAACAAGCTAAGATTTTAAGCATGGTTTTCAACAAGCACATGTGGAATTGTTTTTACAAACTTACGTTTTCTGGCAAGCAAGTTCCGCGAACTGGGTGTCACACCTTTACTGCGAACCCAACACGTGAGACAATTTTTCAGACTAAGTCTTTTTTATGTTTTAAACTCTGTGTTTTAATCATAAAAGTCATTTCTAAGTTCACATACCTTTTAAGTTCACAATGAACTCACCAAATCGTCTTTTACTTCGCAAGTAAGTAGGTCATGGATGGTAGTAGCGAGGTAGATGACTTGACGAAGCACATCCCTAAACAGAAAATGACGGACTTGGGAAATAGGGAATAGGGTTTTATTTATGTGGGATAGAGTTATCATAATTTGATTCAGTTATTTTCAATTTCCTTAAAGTTTAAATTTATTTTTATTTTCGAAAGCCCTGAAGCAAAACCATATTACCAATTTCTTCTCAACATGAATAAATTTTGATGTTTCTTTATTTCACCTTGCATGCGTACCATGTTGTATTCTTTCAGATTTTCCAAAGTATGTATTAATATTATATGCAAGTCAATTTTATTGCGAGGTATTATTTTCTATGATCTTTATAAGCATACCTTTAAGTGCGAAAACCTTACTACTTAGCAAACCCTACCTAAGTCTAAAAACCCTTGCATGAACATCATCTTTGTTGCAAAGCCCATTTGTATGCCAACCTATGATGCTTTGTTTAAGTGCAAACTTAGAAGGTATGTGAACTCGTGTTATTGTTCAAACTCATACTTATTGATGTTATCCGAACTCATACGTTATTATGCTATGTGAACCTATGCTGTATGATATATGCAAGCCTAAGTTGTGGTACGAACCCTAACAATCAATTTCATATACTTGTAATTATTTTTGAAAATGAGTACTTTAAATACCTTGTTTATATCTTGCATGTGAACCCTTAAGTTTTACTATTTAAGTGACATGCAAATCCTTTCTCTATTTTATAATCTCCCATGTTTTATATTCTATGTATGATATTATTCTGTTCCTATGCTATAACTTTTCATAATATATATTGTAAGTAACTGGTGTGCTGGAGGTTAGGCTAGCAGTTAATGGTGTAATGCCCCAAAAATCCCGAAACCCAAAAATCCTGAAATCCTGAACTTTCTTTGTTTCGGTTTTGATAAAAATTGTGTTTAATATTCTTATCCAAGTGATAATTTTAGTAGGTCTTAGTTAAGGTTTGAGTTCAAACCTAGGAATAAATGAAATTATAGTTTAGATATTAAAATAATCAGGGCTGGCAAGTAGTTGGGCTTTTAAATAAAGTTAGGAAAAATAGCATCAAAAAGCCTTGTGGAGGAGTGGCTAAGTGACACCACTTAGGGAGTAGGGAGGTGGCGTTAGTAGCTAGCAAGGAGATCCAAGGTTTGAATCCTAGCTTAGTATTTTTAGAAGTTTAATTTTGGCCTTCTAGAAGGATGGAAGTGGCATGAAGATGGACTCTAAGGGGATTGTTCAGAAGAGAAAATTAAGGAAAAGATCAAGGGGTTATCAGGGAGAAAAATGAAGAGATGAGAAGGGAGAAGTGATGGAGCCGAATTGGGAATTGGGCATGGAAAATTCAACTATAAGGGCTATAAATAGGGGCTGAATACAGGGTTGCTAGGTTACTACTATGTAACACCCCTAGCCCGAATCCAACACCGGGACAGGGCTCAAGGCATTACAGGAACTTTACACTTTCAATATACTAACTTGGGTCACAATTTTATTTGAATTTAAAACCTTTCAATCATAAACATCTCGTCCCTTATATAGGCCTTCGAGACCTATAACATATCGGAAAGTAATGCGGGGAAAATACGGGCACGTTCGATTAACTTTGGGCTCCTCAGAAAAATTTCCTTAACATAAAGGGACACACGCCTGTGTATCTTGGGGCACGCCCATGCCCTTCAACCGTGGGCAACACTGACTTATCAACACAGCCATAGAACACGCCCGTGCTGCCTGCCCATGCACGAAATTGTCATTTTAACACGACCGTGGCGCACGCTCGTGTGGCCTACCCGTGCACAACTTTGAGCTAAAATTTTAAGTGCAGGGGACACACGGCCATAGCACAAGCCCATGGGAGGTAACCGTGTGTCACGCACGGCCTAGACACACGCCCGTGTGTCCACCAATGTGGACTTTATTAGGCTATTTACCAAGCCTTTAGTCACCTCTTTCTACTACTTGTGCCCAGTGATTATTAAGTTTGAGAGAAAACATAATTTTATGCTTGTAAATAATCTTAATGAAAATAGAAAACCTCGTATCATTGGTTTCATACAAAAAGCTTATTTCCCATCTAGTATTTATGGGTTCTTATGTGATTGTAGCACATTCAAAATTTGGTTCATTTTTAAACTCATTGCCACTTGCAGCAACCCATCATAATAGAGCATAAAAAAGCATATAAAGGCGGATCATAGCCTACTTTTAAATATGCCGATTTCCATGGCTTATACAAAAAGATGAATGCATCTTTACATGCCTTCATTCGGCAATTCAAATGACACATATGACAAAATACTCAGAGCCCTATATATGCCATTAACAAAATAGAAGTGTCTTTATACCAAAGCTTGACTAGTTGATAGTGTGTTGCTTCTCCAACCGTCTTCCAATCTTTATGAGTCCTCGAGCTCTGTAAAACAGGAAAAAGAGAGGGGGTAAGCATTTTAATGCTTAGTAAGCTCGAATAACTAAAAAGTAAACTTACCGAGGAATCAGCATACATCCATACTTAATTCATGAAATCATCCACTATGAAATGATTTCCTATCACATGCACTCAATCAATGAGTTAGTCACTTAATCATGTATAATGTAATTTAACTAGATAAGCTTATCATTCAACATTTCATTCACATATATATATCCCATGTTAATCTCGTTAAGTTTCTAGGAAATCTCGATGGAATACCCATTATCCGTCAATTCACACGAATGATCATTTCATATATACACTCCCGCGAACCTCACATCATATGGCAGGATTACAAGTCCAGGCTAAATCCCCCATTATATGAACTCATAAGGTGTTGTCGGGATTACCAGTCCAGGCTAAATACCTTATAATGACAAGCACCATTAGTGAGCTCGGATCTGAATTACCCGTCCAGGCTAAATTCAGACCCTAATCGGATTACCCGTCCAGGCTAAATCCTAAATGCACATATATTCTTTGGGAGACTTGATCATTCAAGGAACACCCGTCTGGGCTAGATCCTTTTCATACTTGAGATCACAGATTACCCGTCGAGCTAAATCCTTACTGCAGCACATGTAGGATCTCAGTTCACATGTCAATAAGGGTTTATCCATCGAATTCCCTTTGTCAACCTCATCCGAGGCATTTTTCACATGCTACCATCAATATGAATTTCCATAATATTTCATGCTAATAATAAATGCAATCATCATACATTCATAAATCATTCAATTATGCACATTAGGGGTTTACTTTAAGTTATCCGAACTTACCTGGTATTCCTTTTGGGATTGTGTTTCGGTTATTCTGAAACCTTATGTTTACGACGACCGACCTTCGGAATTCGTTCTTCGGGGTCTATAACAGCAAAATTAACTCATTAATGCCCCACATTGTACATTTCAAGTTTAATATCTACCCCGATCCAAATCACCATTTTGCCCCTATCCTTTGACATTTTTTTACGATTTAGTCCCTAGGCTCGTATAATGAAACACATGCAATTTCTTTCTCACCCAAGCCTAGCCAAACATTTTTCTCTCTTATTTTTAATATTAATTATTTATGTACTACAGTACTAATGATACATCATATTGTTTTGAAGGACCAAACAATAATACTAGGGGAGACCCCTAACTTCACAACGAAAATTCTCCTTTCAAAAGTCTTAGATCGTGAAAGCAAGCAATGAGACTATTAGTGATAGACATCTAAAGTTACGAAACATTTTCAATATCTATACTAATATCATTATGTGATAGATCATCTTGCGAGGTAGATCAAGTGAAACAGGTTAATAAGGGTTGAAGCAAATCGAATCTACAGTCTAAGCTGTGGAACAAATACTATTTGTTTATGTGACATCAATATTTTATTGTTAACAAAATAATTATATTAAATTATGAACACTAAATATTTATAAAGATATGTATAACTCATCGAGATGGATACCAAGTAAGTGTTCTAACCAAGTGGATCTATGAAATACATGACAAATGACATGCTTATGATTGTGATTGGGTTATATGTGTAGATTTCATGCTCACGATATGTGATGTATGAGTCATGTGTTATATGTGATGATTTAAATATATGCGATATATGTGTACATATTTGTATATATGTGTAATAAATCAAGATCTATGATCTAATGTGATAAATCATGTTATTCATGTTAAAAGTGAATATTATGTGATAAGTGATTATCAGAGCATGTTTACATGCATAAGTGTATAAAGTGATCTATATATGTAATAAGAAAAATCGCCATATCACATTCATGGGGTGGGATTATGTGAAAGACGAAAGCAGTGGCAGCAAATTTGCAAATTAGAGGTGGCTTGTCCACATCAGTGTTATCAGTAGCAGTTTATCTGCAAATCAATGGTGGCATGTCCACAAAAGGTGTGTGGATGGACAAGTTCTGAGGAACTCGATATTGATGTGTAGCAGAGATGGGTAGGAATTTTTATAAAATGTGCGTCGATATGTTCATGCATAATTATCAGTAATAAATTCCATAATTTTGATGATGTATGATGTCGTGTTTGATAAATGAGTTGATGTGTATGCAAATACATGTATATTATGTGGTGATTATACATTGAGCCTTTAAAAGCTTACCCATATTACTTATGAGATTTAGATAATCCTCGTGGCTAGGACTCAGAATCAGACATCGGAGAGGCTCTTGAAAATAGACTGTTTTTATGGCTATGGACAATTTTATTATTTTGGGACTTTTGTGGACTTTTAAATTTTATTTTGGGACTTGAATTTGTGTTTTATCATTGAACTGTGGCATGGATGTTTTATTTTAAAAACTATAGATGATTAGACTTTTTGAATGGTTTTTAATATGAATTAACTGTTTTGATGTTTTCTTAATAAGATCCATTTTTGACAAACTTGTTTTATCAAATCTAAAATTTTAAAATAGTTATATCTTTCAAATAATAAACAAGATTACTTCTCAAGATTATTTTTTAAACAAACAAATTCTAAAGAAATATTAAATACGCGTTTTAAAAATTAAATCTATTTATTTCAACTCGCATTTTGGCCATTTCTATGGCCCATGTGATCATTTAGATTGGGCTATAACATCTAGGCCCGATTTGAAGGGTTACAGTTTACACCATAAACATATAACAACTTGGCTCTAATACCAATTATTTAAAGAATCTCTGTTGAAAATGGTTTTCTTGTTCAATAGAAAATTAAAATTTTGAAAATTGACCTGGTTTGTGATATTTATAGCAATAAACCTTAATTGAATTCATACCCGTCTTTTCGCCTTAGCGACTGTTTGTTGTTCCCAGCTTTTCAACCAAAATATCTTTTCAGCTATTATCGTACCATGAACTTCTTTGAGTGTGGGCTCGAACCAAATGAATCGAAATACAGAACTAGAAAAAAAATTCTCCTTTTGGGATGAAAACGAAAATTCTATCTTCTTAATAGAAATTAGTAAAATTCTTATTCTAAAAAATATATGTAACAGTTGAGAATAAATTCTCTCTATTTTTTAGTAGAATAACAACTTCTCAAAGTTGTGTTAATTTTTCTACCGGTGCCATCTATTTATAGGAAGAGAAAGTAGAACCCTTGTTGCGTTGTATTGGTTTATTTCAAATAGAAAAACAACATTCTACTTAGAAAATGACTAAGGTGGATGACACACCCAGTATTCTTACTAGGGTTGTCACCCCTTCATGTCTGTGAGGGGTTTTTGGGCCTCTCTCCCTTCGGGTCCAATTACAAGTACTTATTGAGCCTTTTTTACCCAATACTCTGTAATGTGATCCAAACTGATATAGCTTTTCTATTTCTCAAAATAAACTTTAATATTTTTACATAAAACAATTTTCTCATCCCTGTTTTATGCCTCAGCAAATTTTTGATGACTTTACCCTTGGTACAAATTTGATGATTTTGCCCTTGATAAAATTTCAAGAAAATATGTTTAATATTTCACAACTTTACATGTTCACTATGACCGAATGATTTATTTTCATTTTCGGGCTGTCCAAAAACATAAACTCATTCTTCTTATATTTTTTAAGAACTCCATATAGGATTACAAATGGATCATTTCCATTTCATTTTTATTTTTGAAAACCTACACTCATTTCCAAATTATTCCATTTCTCTATTTCGAAGAAAACCATAATCATTCCTTAATGTTTCCCATTTCTACAATATCCCATTTTCAGTGAAATCGAAACAGTGGTTCGGGACCACAAATCTGACCTGAAAAGAAACTTTATTTTAATATTATTTCATGGTCTGCATTATGATAGGAATGTCATATGAAAATTATGATAAAACAATTTTATCAATTATGTGTTTAATTATGGAAAGGACCAAATTGCATAAAATGTAAAAGTTGAATTCTAGTAGCTAGAAGGATCAAATAGCTATGGAATTCAAAAATTCAGGTTCTTATATGGTAATTAGACCATTAAAGAAAAGTTAGTAGATATTTTTGATGAATCATCAATGGAAAATTGGAAAAAGGCAAGGACTAAATTGGAAAGTGGAAAAATTAAAGGATGATAAATAATTAAATAGAAATATTATCATTTTATATCATCTTCATCCCAAAAAATTCCATGAAAACCCTAGGGGAGAGAAAGGAAACTAATCAAGATTAATTAGATTTGGACAACTCAAATTCGAAGCTAGATCGAGGAAAAGAAAAAGTTACGGATTAGTAGATTTTCATACACAAACAAGTGTCAAGGTAAGTTTATGTAACTAAATTGTTTACATTTATATGTTTGAATTAAATGTTGTATAAGTGACTTGTATAATTATTATGTATGTGAAATAGATTGAATATCCGATAATGCCTGATAAATGTCAAATCTTGTTTGAATAAATGAAAGTCGATGGATACAGGATTTCCCGTATTGGTTGTAGTCTAGCATATGTTGCGGACACACCATAGCTCGAAAGAGCATCCCGTTATTAGTCCTCTTGAGCTTCCCTTTATAGCTCTTCGAAGCATCCCAATGGGTTGTGATCCTACATTTGTTGTGGACACACCTTAGCTCCTATGATCATCCCGATTAAAGGCTCTTCGTGAGCTTTCCATAAAATTGACTCTTTGGGAGCTTCCCGATAATGCTCACTTGAACTTCCAGATATTGGCTATCCAGACCTTCCCGATATAGTTTTTTGTGAACTTCCCAATATGGTTCTTTATGAACTTCCCGATTATGGCTCTTATGAGCTTCCCGATAGGCTCTTTATGAGCTTCCCAAAATAGTTCTGTGTGAACTTCCCGTTACAAGGCTCGAAAGTGTGCTTCCTGATTATGTGCCCTAATTGGGTACCCATTAGACCTAATCACGTGCCGGTCCAGGAGGCCCACCCGAAATGCGGGAGGGTTTGGGAGAAAATATAGGCCCAAAAAATGGGCTTGGACAATAAAATAAAACCCGTTTAAAAAATGGGTCAGGCCTCGAGTAAGGCATTTTTGGCCCAAGTTAGGCCCAGCCCGGCCCGAATGTAACACCCCAAACCCGGCCCAGACGTTATGGCCAAATTCGGTGTGTCACATTGAAGTTTTTTAGTGAAAACCGTGTTTTCATTGAAAACCCTTCTTAAAATAAAAGAAACCCTAATTAACTAAAAAAAAACCTTTCAGTTACGAAAGCCTTGTTTAAAACATTTGATTTTAAAAAAAAAAACTTAGTTGCGAAAACATAGAAAACATAATATAATTTAAGAAATCCATGTTCAACTTCTCGTAATTACAATGAAAATAATAATAATAATTCAAGTAATAATAACATAATGAAAACCTTATTACAATCTGGTCTGAACATACTTAAAAAGAAATAAAAACTTAAATGCTTAAAAAAACCAAGTCCGAATTATCTTGCTAGCCGGCCACCCAGAGTCCCTCCAAACATCGAACCTTCTACTGAGCATCACCTGAAAATAAAATAAAAAAGGGGGTGAGTTTTCGCAAACTCAGTATGTACAACCCTCGATAAAAAAGAAGCATTCAAAAAGAAACCATCAAACATGCAATGCAATCCCATCCAAATTATCCATCCGCTACACACTAGCTCCGTCCCTTGTCACACCATGTGGGGATATAAATATCAACCCACCCAACCCACACACCAATGGTAGCATGGTTGCGGAACTACCTTCATTTACATATTAGGCTTTAAAAGCCGCCGATGGATCTACAATTGTCAGGCAACCATGCGATCCTCATATACTTCCTCTGCTCCATAGTTCCCACCCTATATGCAACCTAAGTAGAACATCATATGTATGCATGACACATCCATAAAACTTACATTCAACACCTAGGGGTATTTTGGTCGTTTTCGCCCTTACGGGCATTTCGGTAATTTTCCCTTAATTACGGTTTTCACTTACCTTGGCCCATGAATAAGTCCCGCAAGCTAAGATAAACGAATTCTATACACCAGGTAGGATTCTAGAGAAGAGGAGGTGGGTCATTAAGACCGCTTAAGTACCAAGCTCTCCCTAAATCCAATCCTAGACATGCATATACCCGTTGCCACACCTTAACCCTATGACTTGTTCACGGTCGCAATATATTAATTAAGTCTTATGTAGTTATCATATACTAGGCCCAAAACCCCTTACAAAGCCCTAAACAAATTCACATACCTGTATCTGGCCCATGAAGCCCATTCATATTCATATGGCCCATTAGGCCCAAATCAGCTGTATATGGCCCATTAGACCCAAATCACATTTATATGGCCCGTTAGGCCCAGTCACATTCATATTCATGCTCACATACAACTTCCTATCACATAGCATCAATATTCAATTTTTGCCTATTATGGGCCCAACAACCCATCGAGCCCAATTAGCCCATTCTGGCCCGTATGGCCAAATCACAACCCAAGTCCATGGAATCGCCCGTGGGTCTCAGGCAACCTATTGGTCTCCCCCTTATGAGTGTTCATGCACTCGCAAGCATTTCGGCTTTTGCCGATTAATAGTGTGTGTGTAGTGTATGTACACACCCGGTAAGCAAGCGTGCTACGATTCCCTTAGTCACCAACCTACAAACGATATCATTCTACAATTAATCGCATGCTTAATACATATTTTTACTAAAACTGAAACCTCACCTTGCACCTTACCTTGCGCGACAAGTATAACAACCCCTTCTTTAATCACTAACCACGACCAAGTCCCAGATCTGCATCAATCTTAACTATTAAAACTAGAATAATAGGTGACTCGTATCCAACACAAGTCCCTTTTACCTTAACTATGACCATTCAGCCAACTAAGATTAAGAGTACTTACCAACATCTCTCACCTAAAGAGCAAATCGGTAGGGATCCAAAAACTGAAATTCGATACCTATTCCTACCCAAAAATTGATTAGAAAAAGTGAGGAACAATAATTGATACCTTAGCAAAAACTGACTGGAAGAGCAAACACATACACTAGATTCGGTCAAAGAGTATTCGGCCCTTTAAAGATTTAGCTTTTCGGCTTTCAAACTTGGTATGACGAACAAGGTTTACTTGGCACCAAGGGAATCAAGAAGAAATCAGCTAACTAACAATGGATCAAAGACTTGAGCAAAGGAAGAATAGAGAATCGACACAAGAAAAGAAAGAAGGAACCAAGGGTTTTCAGCTTTTTGGATCTTGAAGAGAATAGGGTTTTCGATATCAAGGTGAAAAAAGATTTCGGCATTAGCCTGATACCCTTGCATTCGGCACCTATTTATAACCCTTATGGCCGAATTCCTCAAGCCTAAGTTCCCATTCGGCTCCATCACTTCTCCCTTCTCATCTCCTCGTTTTTCTCCCTAATAACCCCTTGATCCTTTCCTTAATTTTCTCTCCTGAACACTTCCCCTTAGAGTCCACTTTCACGCCACTTCCATCCTTCTAGAAGGTCAAAATTAAACTTCTAAAAATACTAAACTAGGATTCGAACCTTGGATCTCCTTGCTAGCCACTAATGCCACCTCCCTACACTTTAAGTGGCGTCATTTAGCCACTCTTCCACAAGGCTTTTTGATGCCATTTTTCCCTATCTTTATTTAAAAGCCCAACTACTTACCAACAAGGTCCTTTTAATAATTAAACTATAATTTCATTTACCCCTAGGTTCGAACTCAAACCTTAATTAAGACCTACTATAATTATCACATGGCTAGGAACAAAAACACAATTTTTATCAAAAATCGAAAACAAAGAAAGTTCGGGATTTCAGGATTGTTGGGGCGTTACACCGAATCCACTAAAGGAAAAAAATCTACTTTTTTTAATATTATTTTCTTGTTGTTTTCTCCTTATTTTGCTACTATTTTACTATTATGTTGCTACCATTTTGTTGTTATTGTTTGGATATTATATAAATCTTCTGTTATTGTTAAGTTTGTTATTCTTTTAAAGACATTTGTTAATTTTGGTATTATTTTAGAGACATTTGCTTGTTAATTTGCATCTATCTTAGTGT
Organism: Gossypium hirsutum; assembly: GCF_007990345.1. Classification (NCBI taxonomy): domain Eukaryota; kingdom Viridiplantae; phylum Streptophyta; class Magnoliopsida; order Malvales; family Malvaceae; genus Gossypium; species Gossypium hirsutum. The sequence goes on from NC_053433.1 coordinate 36,099,123, forward strand.
TATTTAAGTATATCTATTTTTTAAATTTTATTTTTCAATTTGTTAAAAAATATTATTTTGATGTTTTTAGTATTTTTGATATATTATTTATTTTGTAAAATTATATAAAAATAATATAAAAATTAATATGGGCGGACTGGGTCAGGCTCTGGTTTTAGCATTTTGTAAATTTTTAAGCCCATTTTAGGGCCGTACGGGCCCGGGCCTAACAAACGGGCCTAAATTTTTAGTTGAGCCCAGCCCAAACCTGGCCCAGCCCAGCCCATGCTCACCTCTAGTACCCATGGATATGAATTGACGGATTTTAGTGTACTATATGAGCCTATCCATGGATATTTCTAGTAAATTCAACGGGTAAAGTTTTGACATGGCTAAACTAAATTTGAAGTGATTGTCATCAAAGTGTACATGGGCATGTGGTTTGACCTTATTTTGTCCACACGGGTGTGTGTCTTGACCGTGTGTGACACATGGCTTGGCACATGGGCATGTGGTTTGGCCGTGTGTCCCCTTCATCCTAAAATTTAGAAATAGAATGCTCAGAATTTGGCACACGGGCGAAGACACGAGCGTGTGTCTCAGCCGTGTGAGATTCACGACCTAGCACACGGGTGTATGGCTGGTCATGTGGCACATGTAACGCCTTAAAAATCCTGAAATCCTAAACTTTCTTTTTTTTTCTTTGGTTTCGATAAAAATTGTGTTTAACATTCCTAGTCAAGTGTTAAATATGTGATAGTAGGTCTTTGTTAAGGTTTGAGTTCAAACTTAGGGGTGAAGGAAATTATGGTTTAATTATTAAAACAACCATGTTGGCAAGTAGGTTGGTTTTTAAATAAATGAAGGAAAAATTGGACACAAGAAGCTTTGTGGTGGAGTGGCAAGTGGTGTCACATACAAGGCAAGGAGGTAAGGGGTTCAAATCCCTCCTTGCTCAAAGGAAGGATTTATTTTTGCTTAAGGGATGGACAGTGGTGGCGTTGAATGTGAACTCTGTAGAGAGTGATAAGAGGAGAAATTTGAGGAGGGGATTAAGGGGTTATCAGGGAGAAAAATTAAGAGATGAGGAGTGTAAAGAGGTGGAGCCGAATTAGGGATTAGGGGATAGGAAATTCGTCTAGAAGCTATATATAGATGTCGAATGTGAGGTTGGTAGGCTAATGCCAAATTCTCCCTCACCTTGTTGCCAGAAAACACCTTTTTCTCAAAAGATCTAAAAGCCAAAAATCCCTTGTTCTTCTTTCTTTTTCTTTGTGCCGGTTCTCCATTCTTCCCTACTCAAAGTTTTCTTTTTGGTTCACCTCTGGTTTTAAATGATTTCTACTTTTCTTTGTGTCGAATAACCTTTTTCACCATACAAGTCTCAAGAGTTGAATATCCTCTGTGTCGCCACTACTTTTTCTACTTCAACCGATTCTAATGTAAGTGTTTTGCTCTCTCAATTTGTTTTGCTAGTATAAATCATTCTTTCCCTTACTTCTTCTAATCGATTTTGGTAGGATTAGTATCGAATCCTAGTCTTGTGGATCTCTGCCGATTTGCTCCCTAGGTGTTGAAACTTTGGCAAGTGTTCTTCACTTCGGTAAAGGTTGGCCAAATAGGCTTTAGTAGAAAAAGGTGACATATTCTGGATACAAGTCACCCAAAATGTTTTTAACGATAAAGGTTAATGCAGATATGGGTAGCACTCGTGATTAGTGATCAAGGAAAAGCTATTAAGACTTGGCGTTTCAGGTAAGGTTAAGGTGAGACTTCGACTTTTGGTAAAGTACTCGATAAGTATATGTGAGTAATCATTGAGTGATATCGACTGTAGGTTCGTGGTAAGGGGGAGCGCAGCACGCTTTATTACCAGGTGTGTACATACACTGCATATACACAGTAGATCGGCAAAAGTCGAAATGCCAAAAAGCTGAAAGTTCGGCTACAGTAGTCTTGCGAGTGCGCGAACACTCATATAGGGAAAATTAATAGGTTATCTGAGGCCCATGAGCGATTCCATGAACTTGGGCCGTGTTTTGGCCAACTGGGCCAAGATAGGCTAAGTGGGCCCGATGGGCTGTTGGGCCTATAATAGGTAAAATTGGCAACTTGATGTTAAGTGATGGAAATTATATGAAAGCATGCATATGAATGTGATTTGGGCCTAATGGGCCGTATGAATGTGATTTGGGCCTAATGGGTCATACGAATGTGATTTGGTCTAATGGGTCATATGAATGAGATTGGGCCTAGTGGGCCATATGCATGTATGTAGACTTGTTTGGGCTCTGTAAGAGGTTTTGGGCCTAGTATCTGATAATTGTTTAATTGACATAAAACTTAATTAATTAATTGAGACCGTGGACGAGTCATAAAGTTAAGGTGTGGTAATGGGTATATGCATGTCTAGGATTGGATCTAGGGAAAGCTTGGTACTTAAGCGGTCTTAATGACTCACCTCCTCTTCTCTGGAATCTTACCTGGTGCATATTATCTGTTCACTTTACCCAACGAGGACTTGTTAACGGGCCAAGGTAAGTAATAAACCTAATAAAGGGAAATTACCGAAATGCCTCTAAGGGCAAAAATAACCAAAATACCCCTATGTGTTGAATCTAAGATCTATGGACGCTACATGTGTATCTGCTGCATACATACAATATTCTGTTTAGGTTGCATATGGGTTGGGAATTATGGAACGGAGGAAGTATATGAGGATCCCATGGTTGCTTGACAACCGTGGGTCCACTGACGGCTTTTAAGCCTAATATGTGATTGGTAGCTTGCTGTAATGAGGGTAGTTCCACAACCAGGCTACCATTGATGTGTATCAGATGGGTGGGTCGATATTTATATCCCCACATGATGTGTATCGGGGGATGAAGTTGATGTGTACTGGTTGGATTATTGGGTTGGGTTGCAATGTATTGCATTGCGTGTATGATTTTATGGATTCATGAATGCTTATTACTCGTCGAGGGTTGTACACACTGAGTTTTCGAAAACTCACCCCCAATTTTATTTTTTTCTCACGTGATACTCAGTAGAAGGTTCGATGTTTGGAGGGACTCAGACGTGGCCAGCTAGCAAGACGACTTGGGTTTGTTTTTTTAAAAAGAGCATATAGTTTCTAGTTTATTAAGTAATTTCAGACTGGAATGTAATAAGGCCTTCCCTTTTAATATTATTTGGATTGTTGTTTTTATGCATTGCAATTATAAGAAATGGAACATGGGTTTCCTAAACCATAGTTTATTTTTCTACGTTTCTGCAACTTAATTTTAAAATGACAGGTTTTCATAAATCACATGTTCTAAACAAGCTTTCGCGATTGAAAGAGAGTTTTTACAAGTTAATTAAGGTTCTCATTTTAAGGAAGGGTTTTCAATGAAAACAAGGTTTTCGCTAGAACACTTCAATGTGACACGCCAGATTCGGCCATAACGTCCGGGTCGGGTTTAGGGTGTTACAGTACAAGTCAGGGAGTTACATGGGTAAAGACATGGCCGTGTGCCTCACATCAAATGCCCACATGACCTAAGACATGGGCATGTCACTTGGTCGTGTAAGCCACAAGTCCTACTCACATGGGCGTGTGACCCCTGTATTAAAGAAAAAAATTATAATTTTGCGAAAAATTCTTTGAGATCCCAATTTACTCCTGACTTGATTCTAATGTTTAATTTGAACCTCGATGATGCAATCGGGGGACAACATGATTAGTTTCAGATATGAATAGTAAATGACATGAATTGCATGAAACAACTCTGTGAACTTTGGTAATGCTTCGTACTCATGTTCCGGCGACGGGTACAAATTAGGGGTGTTACATCTATTGGTATCAGAGCTAGGTTTAGTCAATTCTCAGACTAACGTAGTAAGTATGAGTTTAGCTATACATGCCATTATATAATTTTTGATAGTGTGATATCTCGTTACCATTTTTAAATGTGTTTTTCATATAATAATGTCATCCAACCAAGCTAGAGCTAAATCTAAGGTGTAATAGCCCAAAATTGGGTCTAGTTGGAACAAAGGTTTCGGGGCCAAAAAATCTGAGATAAAAATAAGTATTTTATGATTATTTTGAGGTCTATGATATGATTGCGTGATTTTTTGAAAATTTCGTGAAGAAATTCTATGCATAAAGTGCTCAATTTGAAGTTAGAGACTAAATTGAATAAGTTGCAAAACTTGCATGCTTGAAGTTTCTAGTATGAAATTGCATTGAAATATTAATTAGGAGGTCTTAAATAGAAATTTGACCAATTTCTAAGTTATGGACAAAAATTGGACATGGATGGAATTTTTGAAAGTTTAGTAAGGAAGGGCATTTTGGTCATTTGGTAATTAAAAGAAATAAAAAGGGAAAATAAAGCCAAAATTGACTCATGTTTTTCATGGAGGCCGAAATTAGTATGGGGGAAGCCATGGCTAGGGTTTTCAAGCTTTCCAAGCTCAATAGTAAGTCCGTTCTAACCCCGTTTTTCAAGTTCTTTACGTTTTTGGAATCCCAATAATTTTATTAAGCTTATTCTAGCAATAATTTAAGCTAGGGTTCATATTTGGAAAAACACCCATAGGTGAAATGTGTTTATTTTGATGTTTTATGATAGAATATGAGGTTTTAAATTATGTTAGGCAACTTGTGCTACTCGGTTTTGAGTGAAAACGAGTAAAAGGGCTTAATCGGTAAAAATACCTAATAGTCATAAGTATATGTTAGAATGAGAATTTGATGTTGCCATAGTAGGGAAAGTGATCAGCATGTCATAAAACATAAGAATAAGGGATGAAGTTTAATTCCCGAGCCTAGGGAAAAAGTGTAAATATGCAAAAGTTTAGGGGCAAAATTGCAATTTTTCCAAAGTTTGAGTTAATGACTATTTTGAATAGTACATTAATTAATAAGTAAAATATGATGTTTTAGATCTCGGAAAACGAGATTTGAACCTATAATGAGAGAAAAATCAAAAATTGGGAAAGTTGGTAAAATGGCCGTTTTAGTATCGAGGTAAGTTCATATGTATAATAAGCATTAATTTATGCATGTTTCAATGTAAAATTGATATATTTACTATGATTGCCGAGGTGTTAAAAGTATGTAAGTTGGTGTGATAATAATACAGCAATAATGCTATAATTTATATTTGAAAGTTAAATTTAGTGAATTAATTGAATTATGTTAAATTAAATGTTTATGGTGCCCAGTTTATGAATTGATTTAAAAATATGTCTATGGTACATGAAGTGCATTGAATTATCATACATAAATGTGATTTCTATGATTATGGATATTATGAGAAATTGTAAGTTCATATGATTTTTAATAAGGCAATGTGTAATTTAATGTTATTACCTTGATATTAAATGAGATGTAAGTTTATATGTAAGTAATACATCAATTTTACTTGTATTATGATATTTTATAATAATGTTCGAAATATGTTTGTTGATAATTACTTGATTGCTGAACTTTTTGGAAAAGAGAGAGAAATCCTGGTTGAACCTTCGAAAAGATTGGATGATACAGATGGTATGTAGCTAGGTCACATGTATGGTGCTGAGTGCACATCATGTGTACAAAAGAGCTACAAGACATTATGATGTAGCTAGGTCGCATGGGTGATACTATGTGTACACCATGTAGACAAGAGAGCTACGGGATATATGTAGCTAGGTCACATGCATGGTTCTAGGTGAAGGACACCATGTAGACAAGAGAGTACGAGATAAACTGGCTAGGTCACATGGGTGGTACTAAGTGTTCACCATGTGTACAAGAAAGCCGAACTATATGATGGGTGGAGCTATGTGCTGAAACCACCAAGTATCGAGGATTTATCCGAAGTGTTCAACGGGAGACTCTCTATGTATTGCTTTGTGAGTTTTGTGATGAATAAGTGCAGGAACTTGGTTATGTGAATGATGTGTACATTAAGTGACCGGGATGTGGTAAGGTTATAAACAAGTAAATTATACGTGAGGATGATTTTATGGTGACCTTGTAATCATGGTCCTATACTTGTGATGTATGAAATGTGGAGAAAATGATTTGTGATATGTATGTTAAAATGAGGTTAATACAAAGAAAGTGTGAAAGAGTGAATTAGCAATAAAACTGTTTTGGACAGTAGCAGTGATGTGATTTTTAAAAATCACCAAAATAGTAGGAATTGAATCAGAGACTGAATGAGATATAAAATTAAAACTTAATGAGTCTATTTTCATATAAAAGAAACATATCAAGAAAAGAAGTTCTATATTTTGAGATATTTATGTTTTTGTGAGACTGGTTCAGAATGATTATGTGATCCCCTGTTCTGACTTTGGAAAATCACACAAATTTGGAAAAAAATAATTATAGGCTCAAACTTATATTTTTAAAATACCTAATGAGTCTATTTTCAGGATAAATCAACAAGAACATCATCCGAGTTCTGTACTATGAGATAATTAATTTTTAGTGAAGAGAGGTCAGAACTATCAGAAAGTGAAACAGGGGAAAATTTAATGAATAAACTGTACTAATTGGCTAAACCAAAAATTATGAAAATTTTATGGTGGAAAGATATGTGAGTCTAGTTTCAGAGGAAATTTACAGATCTTAATTTGGATCTTTTTAGCTCGAATTATAAATAAGTAAGTGACTATGACTCGTGTGGACAGTTTGTTGTGAGCATTTATTAGTAAATTGTGAAATCGTACTTACAAGAATGCTATATACATTAAGGATGTGGAATGGAGAGGAGGAGGGGGAAAATAAATATATGTGGAATACATGGAAACTATGGTATATGAAATATTGATATAATGAAATAAATGATATGTGTTTATAAGAAAAACAGAAAGAGAATGATATGTATCATGACATGTATATATATATATATGACTAGTCTCAATGTAATGCTTGTTGGGTATGGAGTTAAATTGAAATGTTTCAGGCAAACATGTTATTCTGCGCATCTGAATTGTGGTATTTTATAAAGATATGATCTAGCTTTAAATATGAATGCTTGATGATTAAGCTGAAGATATTTGGTAAGATGATAATCTTGGTATAAATGTATAAGTGTGTAAGAGATTAAGGTTGACCAAAGCTTGGAAAATAGCCTAGGTATATTCCACACAGGCAGAGACACGACCATGTGTCTCAGCCATGTATGGAACACGACTTTAGGACACGGGCGTGTGGAACCTTAAAGCATGAAATTTCCAAGATTTTCGTAAGTTCTCGGTTTAGTCCCGAACCCTTTCTAAAGTATGTTTTGGGCTCCGTAGACTCAAATAAGGGACTATGTGTAAGTGAATGAACGTTTTGAAATATGAATGAAATTTTATAGCCTGTATTTTAGTTTAATGTTTGTATGTTTGTCCGGTAACGCCTCGTACCTTATCCCGGCCTCGGGTACGGGTAAGGGGTGTTACATAAGGAAACTAAGAGCAAGGCTCCAACTTCAGTTCAAAGAGCTACATCTAGTAGTAGAAGGCCCAAATCTGAGGGCCAAGGTGAGGAGGCAAAAGAAGCTTTCTTCCAAATGATGAATGAGTGGTTTACAGAATTCATAAGAATAAATCTAGTTGTACAACAACCTCCCCCTCCTATTCCTCAATCAGTTCCTGAGAAGCCACAAGGTGCTAAACCTATTAGAACTAGTAAGCCTCCTGTAGATAAAATCCGTAAATATGAGGAAGAAGAATTTAGGGCTACTGCTGAAGATGATCCAAAAAGGGCTGAGTTTTGGTTGGAAAATACAATCATAGTTCTAGATGAATTATCATGTACACCGGTTGAATGTTTCAAATGTGCAGTATCTTTATTGAAAGACACAGCCTACCATTGGTGGAATACCATAACTTCTGTTGTACCGAGAGAAAATATTACTTGAGAATTTTTTCAAACAAAATTTAGAAAGAAGTACATTAGTCAGAGATTTCTAGATTAGAAAAAGAAAGAATTTTTAGAGCTCAAACAAGGAAACATAATTGTATCTGAATATGGGCGAGAATTTATTTGGTTGAGCAAATATGCTAGAGAATGGGTTTCGACTGAGGCTGATATCTGCAAACGTTTCGAAAAGAGTTTAAATGAAGATATCAAGTTGTTGATTGGAATTCTAGAATTAAGGGAATTTGTTGTATTAGTTGATCGAGAACACAAAGCCGAGGAATTAAGTAAAGAAAAGAATCAAGCAGAGAGAGAAGCTCGAATTTCTGGTAAGAGATTTATGGGCAAGTCACAATCATCTACTTCAAAGAAATCAAACATGTACCATGATCATTTTACTGCATCTATAAGGTATTCTAGAAAAGAACGAGGCTCCCAACGCTCTAATCCGAGATCTACGGCTCCATCCGTTACAAGTATAGGAAGTGTTGGAAGTCCTAAACCAAGATGCAAACATTGCAATAAACTGCATTTCAGTGAATGCTGCATAATAAGTGGAGCTTGTTTTAGATGTGGTTCTTTTTACCACTATCTTAGAGACTGCCCAGAAAAGCCTGTAAAAGATACTGTTCAGACCTCTACGCCGAGCAATCCTGTCATGAGAGGTAAACTACCTCGATACCTAGCAATGTTAGTGGCAACTTGGTGTGACAAAAGATTCAACAGACAAATCTAAAGCCAGAGCACCGATAAGGACATATGCTATACGTGCAAGAGAGGATGCTTCTGCACCTAATATTATTACTGGTACATTTTCTCTTCTTGACACTGATATTACTGATTTTATTGATCATGGTTCCACACATTCATACATATGCACGAATTTAGTGTCTGTTAAAAATTTACCTATTGAATTCACTAAATTTGTGGTTAAGGTTTCAAACCCCCTGGGTCAGTATGTTATGGTTGATAAAGTTTGTAAAAACTATAGATTATGGTAAAGGGTTATTATTTCTCAGCTGATTTGATGTTATTTCACTTTGATGAATTTGATGTAATTTTGGGAAAGGATTGGCTAACTCAACATGATGCAGTGGTGAATTGTAAACAAAAATAAATTGTGTTCAAATGTCAAAATGGTGAATTACTCCATGTTGAATCTGATAAATTGGCTGGGTTATCTAATGTGATTTCAGCTATATCAACACAGAAATATATCAAAAAGGGACATGATGCTTATCTTGCATATGTGTTAGATACTAAAGTATCTAAGTCGAAATTCAATCAATTCTAGTTGTTTGTGAATTTCCTGATGTATTTCCGGAGGAATTACCTGATTTACCATCGGTTAGAGAAATGGAATTCTCTATAGAACTTGATCCAGGGACAACATCGATATCCATAGCACCCTACAGAATGGCTCCTATCGAATTGAAAGAATTGAAAGCACAGTTGCAATAATTGACTGATAGAGGCTTTGCTCAACCCAATTTTTCACCTTGGGGTGTACTGATTTTGTTTGTAAAGAAGAAAGATGGATCATTAAGATTTTGTATTGATTACAGGCAGCTCAACAAAGTCACAATAAAGAACAAGTATCCATTGCCTCGTATTGATGACCTGTTTGATTAGTTGAAAGGTGTCACTGTATTTTCAAAGATTGATCTCTATTCTGGCTATTATCAACTACGGGTGAAGGAATCAAATGTTCTAAGGACAACTTTCAGACCCAGGTACGGGCACTATGAGTTTCTTGTAATGCCTTTTGGTTTGACAAATGCACCTGCAATATTTATGGATCTGATAAACATAATCTTTAGACCATATCTAGATAGGTTTGTTGTGGTATTTATTGATGACATTCTAGTATATTCTTCATATGAAAATGAGCATGCTGATCTTTTGAGAATAGTATTGCAAAACTGCGGGAGAAACAATTATATGCAAAATTTAGTAAATGTGAATTCTTGCTTAGGGAAGTGGTTTCCTTGGACATATAGTATCTGCAGAAAGTATTCGGGAGGATCCAAATAAAATTTCAATTACTGTTAATTGGAATCCATCGAAAAATGTGTCTGAAGTCAGAAGTTTTCTGAGATTAGCCGGTTATTATCGGAGGTTTATTAAAGGGTTATCAATGATAGCTTCTTCGATGACTCAATTATTGTATAAAGACGTAAAATTCGAATAGACTAATAAATGCCAGCAGAGTTTTGACAAATTGAAAGCTCTGTTGACTGAAGCTCCCTGTTAGTTTAGCCTGAATCAAGTAAGAAATTTATAATTTACAGTGATACATCGTTAAATGGTTTAGGCTGTGTATTGATGTAAGAAGGTAAAGTAATAGCTTATGCTTCAAGACAGCTAAAACTACATGAAAAGAATTATCCGATACATGATTAACAGCTTCCAGCCATTGTGTTTGCATTGAAAATCTGGGGACACTATCTATTTAGTGAAAAATGTCATATATTTATTGATCATAAAATTTTAAAGTATTCGATATCGCAAAAGGATTTGAATCTGAGACAACGCAGGTGGCTTGAACTATTAAAAGATTATGATTTGGTTATTTATTATCATCCGAGAAAAGCCAACGTGGTTGTAGATGCTCTGAGCAGCAAATCCTTGTTTGCTTTGCGATCAATGAATATTTAACATCTCGAATTAGGGCCTAGTCAGAACAGTGGTTTCAGGACCACAAATCTGACACAGTAAATTTTTTTATTATATTTTTATTTTCTACAATTATATGAAATGATTTTTTGAAAATTTCATTCGAAAATTTCATTCGAAAATTTTGACGTTTGGGCACTCAATTTAGTCAAAAGAACTAAATCATAAAAAGTGCAAAACTTGAGTTTTAGAACTAGAGGTGTCTAATTGCTATGAAATTTTAAATTGGGAGTCCTTATGTGGTAATTAGACCATTAGTTGAGTTGTAGACAAAAATGAACATGGTTAGGTATGTTTCAAATTGTTTTACATTAAGGGTATTTTAGTAATTTGGCTAATAAAGCCAAAATAACAAGAAAAAAAGATGTCATCTTCTTCATTTTTAATGCCCTGGCCAAATTTTTCAAGGGGAGACCATAGTTAGGGTTTTCCAAACTTTCCAAGCTCCATAGTAAGTCCGTTCTAGCCCCGTCTTTAATGATTTTTACGTTTTTGAAGTCGTTATTACTTGATCCATCTATTTCTACCAATATTTTGAGATATGGTTGAAGTCTAAGGTTTTGAATCATGATAAATATGTGTGTATTTTAATGTTTAATGGTAGATTATGCAAGTTTATGGTTAGAGAAACGACTTTTACTAAGTGATTTTTGCTAAAAATGCATAAAAGGACTAAATTGTAAAAGTTATAAAATTTGTCATAAAAGTGTGAATTAGTGGAAATTGAGGGCTGATGTAGTTATGAAATTTGTTCGGCTAGGCTTAAAGTACAAATAAATTGAATGAAAATCATTTTACGAGCCTAGGGGAAAAAGTGTAAATATGATAAAGTTTAGGGGCAAAAATGTAATTTTCTCATAGTATGATTTTTGTATCACATTGACTAATGTGACTAATAAATAGACTAAATATGATATTATAGATCAAATAAAATGAGGTTCGGACCTAGAACGGGGGAAAAATGAGAAATTGACGGTTAGGTCCCTTTTCGCCCTTTTTGGTATCAAGGTAAGTTCGTGTCATAATAATAATGCAACGTTATACTTGACTGTTAATGCTTGATGTTACATGAATTGTAAGTACATGTGTAAATAATGTGACAATGTAATATATTTTGATGTGTTGACATTATGTGATAAATGTTTCATCATTAGTATGTATGCTATGCCTAATGGTAACTTTGTAAGTATGAACGATAATGGTCTTTATCCATGACGTTACGAGCAAGTACGATGTAGATATTATGTACATGTGAGGAAAGAATCCAATTAAACCTTAGGAATAGTTTAAGATACAAGTGACATGGACAGCCCTAAATTGACCCTAGTCGGAAAGTGGTTTCGAGACCACTAAACCGAGTCATAAAAAAATAATTAACCGTCCTAGTTGATGCTCATTATATGTACTTATGCATGTGTGAAAATTTCATGTTTGAATTTTGTTAATTGTAAGTGAATTTTAGTAAATAGGACTTATGTGAGAAAATTTAGAAATGTGCTAGGCAAATGTAAAGTGGCCTATTAATGCATGTTATAGAAATGGTGGGTTTGCATGTCAAATTGCCCAATATTTGAGCTAGTGGCCGGCCATGCTATGAGTGGAAACATGTCACAAACATGTTATGTTAGTGATGTATGTTAGGAACAATAAATAAGGAGTATGGGTAATAAAGAAATGGAAAAAGGAAAGAATCTGTGTGATTGTTTCTCCCCCTCCCCATTGCCGTGAATGTAAGAAAGAAAACAAAAAAAAAAGTGTCCATATTTTTTCATTTCTCTTGGCCAAATGTTCTAAGGAAGAAAGAAAAACAAGTTGTGTTCTTTGGTTCTTCTTGGCCGAATTGAAAGGAAGAAGAAGGGAGTGAAGCAATCGGTCATCTTAGGTCACTATTAAGGTAAGGAAGTTTGTACTAGCTCTTGAAATTTTAGTTGATATTGAGTGAGATATCAAGTGATTTTTGTAAACCATGTTGAAAATTTTGATTTTTGGGGTGAGTATGGTTTTCGGCTATAAAAGATTAATAAGGGTGATGGTTGTGTTTCATGCTAAACTTAGATGAATAATGGTAGTTTGCTTACATCTTGATATCTATGAGTTCCTTTCTTGGTTCTACCATAGGCCCACGAAGTATATGTTTATTTGGTGTTGTTGGAGGTTTATGATAGAAGCTAATGAGTGAGAGTTTGATAGATACTATGAGGTTAAACTTCATGAGATTGTAAGCTTGTAAGTTGGATGATGAAATTCATGCTTTGTGAAGGTAAATGGTGTAGAAGGAGCATTCGGCCATGAAAAAAAAAAGAAAATTTATGATGAATTAAGTTGGAAGCTATTATAATGTACTTGTGCATTCGGGTATGGGATGAAAATATATGAGATGGTTATAATCAGCCTTGTGATTCGGCTCTTGCATATATGTATATATTTGCACATGATGTATTGGTATGATATATATATATCATCTCAAGGTATATGTTTATATATGGTGGTGTTTTAGTTATGGAGTAAATGATGGATGCGTATTGAGTTATAATATGTAATGCATTAGTTAGTAAAATGTATGTCATTTATATGTGGTACTAAGTATATAATTGGCCTCAACGTAGACATGCATATTCGGCCACATGAGATGGATTGGCGTTGCATGTATTCGGTTAGAGGCAAGCATATTGATGCTTTTATCTTGGCTTAGACAATCGGCTAAAAGGAAGTGTGGGATAATATGTCGAGTTGATTCATGATTTCATATGTATGTGACTTTAATGTCTAATGAATATATATGGGCTAAGTACCTTGAGTTCCTCTTTTCGATGCTCAAATGATTAAATCAATTTATTTGTTAAATTAAGCTCAAGAGCAGAGGGGAACTAGATCCGATAAAGGGAAGGAAAAAGTGGTCGAATAGCCATCGAAATCGTTCGACGACATCCGAGGTAAGTTTTTGAGTAATAGAACCTAGATTATGATTTGATTAGATCATGTTTTAACCAAATCAAAATCATGCTCTTTGTATGTGGCTATTGAGCCGAAATTGCAAGTGTGATAAGTGTCTTGTGTTTGAGCTTTGGTAATGAAAATGAAATATGGATGTGTCATGATTTATTGATATATGTGCTTGGTTATTCGAATGATATCCGGGCTAAGTCCCGAAGGCTTTTGTGCTAAGTGACTATATCCGGACTAAGATCCGAAGGCATTTGTGCGAGTTACTAATTCCGGGCTAAGCCCGAAGGCATTGGAGCGAGTTACTAAATCCGGGTTAAGTTCCGAAGGCATTTGTGCGAGTTACTATAACCGGGCTATGTCCCGAAGGCATTTGAGCGAGTAGCTATATCCGGTTAAATTCCGAAGGTATGTGATTCGGGAATGAGCGATCTTGCTGTAAAAATTTCAGTTAATACGCTTGTAAAATCCCAACAATGAGGTATGTTTCGTATGTGCATTGGAATAGTTGATTCCTTTCGAATAATATTCGCTTAACCGAGTAATGAGCTTCCGGTATTTGGCTAAGATAATCCCTTATGTATGAATATAGGGGTTGGAATGTGAAGTAGGAATGATTTGAGAATATGTATATATGGGATTATCCGTTTAGTTATATGAATGCTATACTTCAGTTGTGCTTAAATTCTTTGCTCAAGACTTACTAAGCATTTAATGCTTACTCCGTTTCTTTAATCCTCTGTTTTATAGATTTTGGTTCGTCAGCTATCGGACTCGGGATTTTTGAAGTCGAAGTCGCCCACACTATCAAAGCTCCTTTTGGTATACTTTTGGTTGAACTTTGAAATGGCATGTATAGGACTACCCTTTTGTTGTTGGTCATGTACCCTTCGGTTTTGTGTAAATTTGGATAGCCATGCGAAAATGGCTTAAATATACTTTGATCATAGCATTATAATCGTTTTGTATGTTGTCCGTCGAGAGGTATGGAAATGTTGGTAACGGTTAGCCATGGGAATGGTTATTCATGATCACTTTTGGTATATGTATGACAAATTCTAGTTGATCCATGGAGGATCATGAAATAGGTAAAGTTTACCTTAAAAATAGATGCTGGCAGCAGCAGTGATGTGGATGTGAAAAATCACTAAAAATAGTAGGAATGGAATTAAATAGTGAATAAATTATGTAATCGAACCTTGAGGAATCTATTTTCATAGGACAGTAACGAAACGTTCATATGAACAGTATATTATGAGATGTTAAAGTTTTCGTGAGACAGGGCCAGAACGGTTTCTGGATCCCCTGATCTGACTTTGGAAATTCTTTATAAATTAACCAGAGACATTTAGAAGTCATGCCATATATGTATAGATTCCTTTTTGAGTCTAGTTTCTATAGAAACAAACGGCATCAGTATTGAAGCCCTGTACAGGGAGATATCCAAGTCGTAATGGATGAAGGTCAGTGTAGTCGCACCCTGTAACAGGGGAGACTTTAACTAATAAACTGTACTAATTGGCCCCACCAAAAATTCTAGAAAAAAATCTGTAGATGGACATATGAGTCTAGTTTTAGGAAAAAATTTTGAAACGGATTTTCGAGTTTTGGAACTCAAGATATGATTTTTAAGGTGACAGTGACGCAGTTAGCCAACTGCCTGGAAATTTTTAAAATGGACTGTGAAAGCAAGTGATTTAAGTCTGCAAACCCCTCGTGTCCGACTCCGGCAACGGTCTCGGGTACGGGGTGTTACATGACATGTCAGTAGGAATTAAGAAATCCGAACTCATTGAGTTGGTCTGGGTTCGTGATATGTATGCGGCATCTGAGAGTTGGTCTGAGTTCATAATGGATGTGAGACATGTAATTGGGTTCTGGGCAATGGTCCTGTGTGTCCTACCGTTGGCTACGTAATCCTTGAGTGGGTCGGATACCTGACAGCTTGTTTGAGCAACCCATGTAGTTACACCTTGACCGATAGCTTATATGAGCAAGCCCGTTACATGTTATGAGGTAGTTTTGGCTCCGTATGTATATGTGGCACTTATGTGCAAGTTTTCCATATATCCAATAGTATTTCGAGTGTTCAACGGGTAATGGAATGGATAATGTGATGAAAGACCCAATGAGGGCATGTTAAAGAAGGTATGGTTATGTGATATACCACGAGTGAGTACAGGTAGGTACGCTAAACTCATGAGCAATGCCTTGATGAAGAATGACTTATGGTGAGAAAGTTTATGTATATGTATATATATGAACATATGAAAAGTATGTAAAAAGGCTTGAATGATGAATAATCTTTATCATTATGAATTTTGTTGCAATATCATGCTAACTTACATTGTGTAATTGAACACGGAATCCATGAAATCGTGAGTTCATGATTAGTTGAAAATGAATTTATGATAGTTATCATTATATTGCATTAAAACAGTTTTGGACATCAGCAGTAGTCTGAATTTGAAAATCCACCTAAAATTGTGGAACTAGAATTATAGACTGAATAAAATATGAAATTAAAGCTTCTTGAGTCTAGTTTCACATAGAGGAAACAGTGTAAGCAAAATAATTTCATATTATGAGATATTTGAATTTTTGTGAGACAGGGTTAGAGTGATTTCGGGCTCCCCTTTCTTCACTTTGGAAAATCACTAAAAAAAATTTAAAAAATAATTATAGATTAGAATTCATATGACTAAATCCTTAATAAGTCTAATTTCAAGAGAAATAGACAGGAACATTATCCAAATCCCGTACTATGAGATAATTAATTTTTAGTAAAAAAAGGTTGAAGCTGTCAAACAGTAGAACAGGGGAAATATTAAAGAATAAACTGTACTTATTGGCTGGACCAAAATTTCTAAAAATTATATGGTAAGAAGATGTGTTTCTAGTTTCAGGGAAAATTAGTGGATCTTAATCTGGAGTTCCGTAGCTCCAGATATAAATAATTTAGTAACTATGACTCGAGAAAATAGGTTGACCAGAACATAAGTAAATGTGTAATTGTGATTGTATTACCTTGAGAAGTATGTTGACATATTGCTTTTTATTTTCATATGGACTTACTAAGCTATAAAGCTTACTCCCTCCTTTCCATTTCTTTAGTGTTGTCAAGTTCCCTCGGGGTTGTAGATCGTCGAAGGCAGCATCACACTATAAAATTATCAATTTGAGGTGTTAATAAACCTTAAGTGATTTCAAGTGAGTGGCAAGTATAGAGACTTAGCCTTTTGATATATGTGTTTCGTGATTTGGCCAAATGTATTGGCTTATAATGATTCAATTCTATATAGCCATGAGATGTGGCTTATATTGATTATTTGGTTGTAACCCTATTATATGTGTATGCACAAGCTTAAAAGTTTCTTGTGATGTAATATGTGACTTGATGTGGTGTGTAATGTCTTAGAAAAGCATGTTATTCTACGCATGTGAAATATGTTGGTATATTATAAAGTTGAGTTAGCCTTGAATATGAATGTTTGATGATTAAGTTGAAATTTTTTGGTATGATGGTAACCATGATATAAAAGTATAAGTGATTTCATAGTAGACAAGGCCAAATGAGTGTGTAAAACACATGAATCATGACATGCAAATGCTATGTTTGTGGCCTAAATGAAGATGTTTAATCATTAAATGGAGGCCATGTTATATGTCCTTGATGTTGTATAAATGTGTGAGGGTTTATGGTTGACTAAGGCTAGGAAAATAGCCTAAGTGTTGGCTGCACGGGCAGAGACACGGTCGTGTGTCTCAGCCGTGTGGGGAACATAGGGGTGTGACTTGGCCGTTTGACCCCATTTCACGTCATAAATAGAGAGTTACACGGTCTGAGGACACGGGCATGTCCCAAGCCACACGGGCGTGTGTGACCACACAACCTAATCCACATAGGCGTGTGACTCTCTAAACATGGAAAATTCCCTAAGTGTTGTAAAATTTTTAGAAGTTCTCGGTTTAGTCCCGAACATCCCCAAATTTATGTTTTGGGCTCTATAGGCCGTATAAGGGGCGATATGCATATGTTTGAATGTTTTTGAATTGGTTGAAATTTTATGGCCCCGTTTTACATGTATGTGTATGTTTAAGCCCAGTAATGCCTCGTATCCTATCCCGGTGTCGAACATGGGTAAGGGGTGTTACATTTAGTGGTATCAGAGCTATGGTTTAATCAGTTCTCAGGCTAACCTAGCGTGTGTGAGAGTCTAACTATACATGCCACATATAATCTGTGATAGTGTGATGTCTCCCGACATGGATGAGATTTATCTCGCTTAGATAGAGATACTCTCCAATCGAGCTACACCGACCATGTTCAATATGATGCTAAGGTATTTGAGTAAATTACAGGTATGATGAGTCTAAGCTTAGAAAAGTATGAATAAAAGTTCATGACATTTACTTGATGACAAGTGATATGAAAGTTCATGTTGCGATGATAACCCTTGCTTGTTTGATGTTCATATGATGTTGTGCACTTGGTTTATTCGATTAAATGAACGTGATAAGTAGAAATTCATAAAGGTATGAATAAAGGCTCATAATATCATGTTACGGATGGAAATGTCATTGTCCCGATTGGACATTGAATATTCATGAATTTCAATGATATCTTTAAATGAGATAAGGGAATATGTTGTAATAAGATTATCTATGTTTCATTGATAGTTCTATGATGTATATGACTGATTTGCTCGAGTGAATGCATGTATTTGGGTAACTCACCAAAGATATTGATGGAACGAATGCTCATGTATACTGGTTTGAATAATTATGATTGGCGAGCTTGTATAGCTTAAGTAAATGTGCTAAATTGATTGAATTAAGTTATATGATTGTAATGATATGTATATGATGATGTGCAAGATGAAAGTTTAGATAGTAATATGCTTTTTCATGTCTGTTTGGCCCTCGTATGATGTTATGTGCATGACTCATTTGAGTAAATGAAAAAGATAAGTAAAGTTATTTAGAATCCATAGAATGCATGTATAAGTACACTTGTTTAAATAGGGTGACCAGAAAGTCTGCATAAAACAAACATGAATGTTAGCTTGCCTGAACTGAATGATATGATGGTGATAAAATGACTATAATGATGAAAATTGTATTGTAAGTATATGTGTATGAAAGACGAGTTAGGGACCTTACCAAAGTGGTGTTTATAAAGGATTTTATGAGATCTGTGGAATAAGCTCACAAGTGTGAAACCAAAGAGTTCAGCTGTAGAATGATTATAAATATGGTTAGAGTTTGAGAATGAGTTGATAAGTAAAGACAGAACTAGAAAGGTATCAGATTGATTTAAAGATTATTCGGTTTACGAAATATCACAGTAAGAGATGAAATTAACTTTGGTAAATTGACTTATTCAGACACGATGTTGAAAGAATGTGGTAATCACAGTGAACAGATTATGACTGTCTCTCTTGAGGTACCTTAAGGATTCCTTTGTTCTTAAAAGTGTTATTGTGACCGCCTATCTTCTGATAAATTGTTATTGCATGAGGATGTTTTCTAATCTTGATGTTAGACAAAGCATTGTTTTATTTCTCTCTGGTATTCTGTTATATTTCGTCTGTTGGGATTTATGAGAAGATGGACATGATGCTATGATTCTATTCCTTCAAATTGATGCTCTGTCCGGCATATATATATGGAAAATATATCATCTTTGTTGCATTTTAATTCCAGTGGTTTGAATGATGTTTTCTTCTGGACTTCTCTCTCTGAGGAATTATTGAAATTATCCATATTTCTTATTCTCGATCTTTCAACATGGCATCCTATCTCAGATTTTTCTATCTTGGATTTATTTACTCGATTTCCCTTGTCATCTGTATTCCGTAAATTATCGATTATGGCTCGCATCTAAAGTATGACCTTCAACTTGTGATATTTATATCAAGTATGACAATGCTTCTGATTTGATCATGGTAACGCGATGATCTTAGTATCGGGTTTCTTTAATTTTTATGTAAAGAATTGATATCGGCAGAGGTATAAGTGGTGAAATTGCTAGTTTCAATTTGTATGGCGGATTTCTTTTCTCATGTAAGTTAACCAAAGTTAATGCCTTCGATTGGAAATATTTATACTACCTTGGGCTAATGCAATTGAAATGGCCTTTGATTAGCATGAAAAGTGAATTTTAAATGGTTGTATGTTGAATCGTTCTATCGACTGGAAGAGAGGATTTCTTGAAATGTCATTTATTGATGATTAAGACCGACTTGGTTGTTCAATCAGTATAGGTTATTGTTAGGAAGATTTAATGAGACATGTATGTCCAAATCATTTTTCTCAAGTCTAAGAATAAGATTTTATTTCTTTTCGGGTAAAAGACAGATAGTCTGAATGAAAAGTGTACATAACTTAGAAGACTTTGATATGATTTAAAGCTACTTTGAATGAAAAAAAAATTCGTCTTGTAAAAGTGAATGATCTATTACATGTTAGTAAAGCTTTGAATAGACGAGAACATTGCTAACCGAAGCATTTGAACTGATCCAGTCTGCATTGGGCAGAGACTTCTTGATTTTTAGTGATATGTTGTTGAATGGTTTATTATGTGTTATAAGACTGAAAGGTAGTTTGATAGCTCAACGTATCCGATGTTATAGACAGATCTAAGTTGGTCATAGTATAGTTGACTAAAGTCGTTAAAAGATGATAAGATAATTATTGTATTATCTCTGAGAAAAGCATAATGCAGTTACAAGTATTTGGATGGAAAACCAAGAGCTTATACAGAAAAGAAAATTTATAGGAATAGTGTATTAGTGATCGAGTTTGAAACTCGACATTTCTGATCCTTGTGAGTGCATACTTGACATGTTAACAGAGTTAAAGTTGAATATCAAGTATTATCAGAACTTTTTTCGGCAGTATTGACACTAGAATGGAAATGAGAAAAAATTACTATGGATTTCATATCTGGATTATCTTCGTCTCTGAAAAAGAAAAATATTATGTGGCTTGTATTAAGTATTTGATGAAATCTGCAAATCATGTCGGTATGTACTAAATTCTCGCTTATCAAATTACTGGAATTATGTATTTCTGAGATTTTCGAATTTCTTAAAATGCCAGTCTTTTTTAATCGGATTGAGATTCGGGATTTATATTGTGAAATATTGAGAAAGCAAAATGAGGTTCTGAATTTTAATGCAGGCTAGAGGTTGAATTAGCAAATTGTATGACTGTATAAAATTGTGGAAAGTATAAGGCCATGATAATCGGGCTAGCTATACCATTTAAATCTGGAAAGATTCAAGTATGTTATGTATATATGTGCTATGACAGTATGGATCAGACCTTTGAGTACGTGAAGTTTCCAATAGAGATCAAGATTCAGTTAATGTGTCGTATAGCGAAGAATTACTCATAACTTTAGTATGAGAAATTAAAGAGCTAAGTATTAAGCATAGCTTGAGTAAATGTTCTTTAGCAATGATTATGAGATAGTGGAGTTTATGTGAAAACCGAACCACTCTTCTGGTAAGATTTTTGGGAATGAAAATCCCTAAAGGGGAGAGAGTTGTAATATCTCGAAATAGGGCCTAGTCGAAACAGTGGTTTCGGGACCACAATCTGACACAGTAATTTTTTTTATTATATTTTTATGGTCTAAAATAATAAGAAATTATTTTTTGAAAATTTCATTCAAAAATTTTAACATTTGGGCACTCAATTTAGTCAAAAGGAATAAATCATAAGAAGTGCAAAACTTGAGTTCTAGAAGCTAGAGGTGTCTAATTGCTATGAAATTTTAAATTAGGAGTCTTTATGTGGTAATTAGACCATTAGTTCAGTTGTGGAAAAAATTGGACATGGTTAGGTATGTTTTAAATTGTTTTTCATTAAGGGTATTTTAGTAATTTGGCTAATAACGCCAAAATCACATGAAAAAAGATGTCATCTTCTTCATTTTTCATGCTATGGCTGAATTTTTCAAGGGGATACCATAGTTAGGGCTTTCCAAACTTTCCAAGATCAATAGTAAGTCCGTTCTAGCCCCGTTTTTAATAATTTTTACGCTTTTGAAGTCGTTATCAATCGATCTATCTATTTCTACCAATATTTTGAGATATGACTGAAGTCTAGGGTTTTGACCCATGATAAATATGTGTATTTTGATGTTTAATGGTAGATTATGCAAGTTTATGGTTAGAGAAATGACTTTTACTAAGTGATTTTCGGTAAAAATGTACAAAAGGACTAAATTGTAAAAGTTATAAAACTTGTCATAAAAGTGTGAATTAGTGAAAATTGAGTACTGATGTAGTTATGAAATTTTTTTCAGCTAAGCTTAAAGTACAAAGAAATTAAATGAAAATCATTTTACTAGCCTAGGGGCAAAAGTATAAATCTGACAAATTTTAGGGGCAAAAATGTAATTTTCCCATAATATGATTTTTGTATCACATTTACTAATGTGACTAATAAATAGACTAAATGTGATATTATAGATAAAAAATGAGGTTCGGACCTAGAACGGGGGAAAAACGAGAAATTGACGGTTAGGTCCATTTTCGCCATTTTTGGTATCGAGGTAAGTCCGTGTCATAATAATAATGCAACGTTATACTTGACTATTAATGCTTGATGTTACATGAATTGTAAGTGCATGTGTAAATAATGTGACAATGTAATATATTTTGATGTGTTGACATTATGTGATAAATGTTTCATCATTATTATGTATGCTACGCCTAATGGTAACTTTGTAAGTATGAATGATATTGGTCTTTATCCACGACGTTATGAGCAAGTACGATTGAGATGTTATATACATGTGAGGAAAGAATCCCGATTGAACCTTATGAATGGTTTAGGATACAAGTGACATGTCACTAGGAATTAAGAAATTCGAACTCATTGAGTTGGTTTGGGTTCTTGATATGTATGTGGCATCCGAGCTCGTTGAGTTGGTCCGAGTTCATAATGGATGCGATACATGTAATTGGGTTCTAGGCAATGGTCTTGTGTGTTCTACCGTTGGATACGTAATCCTTGAGTGGGTCAGATACCTAACAACTTGTGTGAGCAGCCCGTGTAGTTACACCTTGACCGATAGCTTATATGAGCAAGCCCGTAAGTAGCTCCATTGCGAGCGTTACATATTATGAGGTAGCTTTGGCTACATATGTATATGTGGCACTTATGTGAAAGTTTTCATGTATCCAATAGTATTCTGAGTGTTCAACTGGTAATGCAATGGATAATGTGATGAATGACCCAAGGAAGGCATGTTAAAGAAGGTACGGTTATGAGATATACTACGAGTGAGTACAGGTAGGTACGCTAAACACATGAGCAATGCCTTGATGAAGAATGACTTATGGTGAGAAAGTTTATGTATATGTATATATATGAACATATGATAAGTATGCAAAAAGGCTTGAATGATGAATAATCTTTATGATTATGAATTTTGTTGCAATATCGTGCTAACTTACATTGTGTAATTGAACACGGAATCCATGAAATAGTGAGTTCATGCTTAGTTGAAAATGAACTTATGATAGTTATCATTATATTGCATTAAAATAGTTTTGGACATCAGCAGTAGTCCGAATTTGAAAATCCACCTAAAATTGTGGAACTATAATTAGAGGCTGAATAAAATATGAAATTATATCTTATTGAGTCTAGTTGCACATAGAGGAAACGATGTAAGCAAAATAATTTTATATCATGAGATATTTGGATTTTTGTGAGACAGGGTCAGAGTGATTTCAGGCTCCCCTGTCTTAACTTTGAAAAATCACTAAAAAATTTTTAAAAAATAATTATGAATTAGAATTCATATGAATAAATCCTTAATGAGTCTAATTTCAAGAGAAACAGACAAGAACGTTATCCGAATCTCGTACTATGAGATAATTAATTTTTAGTAAAAAAAGGTTGAAACTGTCAAACAGTAGAACAGAGGTAATTTTAAAGAATAAATTGTACTTATTGGCTAGACCAAATTTCTAAAAATTATATGGTAAGAAGATCTATGATTCTAGTTTCAGGGAAAATTAGTGGATCTTAATTTGGAGTTTCATAGCTCTAGACATAAATAATTTAGTAACTATGACTCGAGAAAACAGCTTGACCAGAACATAAGTAAATGTGTAATTATGATTGTATTACCTTGAGAAGCATGTTGACATATTGCTTTTTATTTTGATATGGACTTACTAAGCTATAAAGCTTACTCCCTCTTTTCCATTTCTTTAGTGTTGTCAGGTTTGCTCAGGGTTGGAGATCGTCGGAGGCAGCATCACACTATCAAATTATCAATTTGGGGTGTTAATAAACCTTAAGTGTTTTCAAGTGAGTGGCAAGTATAGAGACTTAGCCTTTTGATATATGTGTTTCATGATTTGGCCAAATGTATTGGCTTATAATGATTCAATTTTATATAGCCATGAGATGTGGCTTATATTGATTATTGGGTTGTAACCCTATTATACGTGCATGCACAAGCTTAAAAGTTTCATGTGATGTGAGTATGTGACTTGATGTGGTGTGCAATTTCTTAGACAAGCATGTTATTCTACGCATGTGAAATATGTTGGTATGTTATAAAGTTATGAGTTAGCCTTGAATATGAATGTTTGATGATTAAGTTGAAATTTTTTGGTATGATGGTAACCATGATATAAAAGTATAAGTGATTTCATAATAGACAAGGCCAATGAGTGTGTAAAACGCATGAATCATGACATGCAAATGCTATGTTTGTGGCCTAAATGAAGGTGTTTAATCATTAAATGGAGGCCATGTTATATGTCCTTGATGTTGTATAAATGTGTGAGGGTTTATGGTTGACCAAGGCTTCGAAAATAGCTTAAGTATTGGCCACACGAGCAGAGACACGGTCGTTTGTCTCAACCGTGTGGGGAACACGGCCCTAGTACACGAGTGTGAGACTTGGCCGTGTGACCCCATTTCATTGCTGACTTCATAAACAGAGAGTTACACGGGCGTGTTCCAAGCCATATGGGCGTGTGTGACCACACGGCCTAATCGATACAGCCATCTGATTCACTGTAAACTAAAAAATATATAGGATTTTTCCTATATAAATTCTCACCTTTTTACTTAAATTTGTTGTTAAAACCAAGTAATTGTTTAATAAATTAATGAAATATGTGAAAATATGAAAACAGGACATAGAAATTATTAAAATGTGATTTTATGCTTTATTATATAGTTTTCATGCATAAAATGGCTTATTTTATATTAAATTGAGCATATTATATTTTTATGACATAAAGTGGACATGCATGACTAAATTAAATAATAAAATATAAAATTATATTTAATAATTCATTTTAAAATATTTCATTAATAATTTGGGTTTTAATTAATTTAATTAAGTTGATAAAATTTAATTCTTTGGTCCTCTAACTTATTGATTTATTTTTGGATAGGTCTGAGAGCTTTAATTTGATTACAAAACCGTCCAAATGGAAGGCCAAGTCAACCCAAAACTCGGCTGAATATGGAGGTTCATAAACCATCTTTTAGTTTAATTACACAAGGTCCTTGACGAGTTGAAGAAATCAGAGATTTGACCGAAGATTTGCCGGTGATCGAGTCTTAGTCCTGAGTTGTTGTGGCACTAAAATTGACCAAGAATCAAGCAAA
This sequence comes from Gossypium hirsutum, assembly GCF_007990345.1. Lineage (NCBI taxonomy): Eukaryota > Viridiplantae > Streptophyta > Magnoliopsida > Malvales > Malvaceae > Gossypium > Gossypium hirsutum. The sequence continues at coordinate 36,124,270 of NC_053433.1, forward strand.
ATCAGCCACATTCCCTCAATTTATGGCCTGCCATCCTTGGAAGGATTTTTGAAAGATGGAGACTCCTATTTTTAGCAAATTAGCTCCCATGCCTCACCTATAAATAAGAGCCCCTTTCTTACTTTTCCAATCATCCCTCATCCCTCACTCAATTCATCATTCTCTCCTCTCTCAATTCTCTTAGCTTTCTTAGGCCTTACGCCTATCATCATCTTTGTATAAAAATTTTGAGCAAATTAACCTCTTAAAGAACCCTTGGTCGGCCACCTCGGAGAGCCATCAGCAAAGGAGCAAAGCGAAGGAACGAAGGAGCCCTCATCAATTAGAGTCTTGGGTGACAGCCACTCTGAATTGGGTTTAATCTTTCTTACTTTAATTTAATTCTAGAATGTTTGCTAAGTGTTCTTTGTTCTTGTTTACAATAATGATATCTTAATTTTATTTAAGCTAGGATGATTACTTTGATTTAATAATAATTTTTTGATTCATGCTTATAATATTTGTGTCTCAATCGATCATGTTTTCAATTAAAATCAAGTCTGTATTTCGTTCATACGTGATTGAAATGCACCTAAATTAGATGAGCAATCCTAACCAGACGACGGCTAATGGACGCATAATTGAAATGTGCATGCTCAATTTAGATGCTAACCCGATTAAATTGCATGTTGCATAACATCCCTAACCAACCTCTGTTATCTGCATAGTTTTTAGATTTGTGTGATTACACTGTTTCAAACCTAACACGTCCCTGTTACCTCGCACGAATACTAAAGAACCCTTAGTAAATAAGGATCAGTAAAATGCGTATTTACTAAGCAAAGGATTTCAAAAGGACCTAACGTGGTTTCCAAACTCATGAAAGATTGAGTTGCCATAGAATGTTTTTCCAAATATTGATAAGCATGTTAATAATAATTTGAGTTTAATAAAAGTAATTGTCCTAGCTTATTTATGTTATAATTGTTGCTTATTGTGTTAATTCTGCTAAAATCTATCTCATTCATGTAGTTTGCATACTTAGGATAAATTGCATTACGGATCATTGCATTTAGTTTCATATACTTAATTTTTCATCACTTCACAATTATATTGTTTTTATTTATCAAATTGTTAATACCCTTTTACAAATTAAGTGACTTAGCACAAATACAATCCCTGTGTACTCGATACTTACTTATTACTTGATAACGACTGTGTACACTTGCACAAACCTGAGCATTACAAGTTTTTGGTGCCGTTGCCGGGGATTGTCAACTGTTGCCATAGTCATTTTTTTGTGAAATTATTTATTTTCAATTTGATTATTTCTAACAATACTAACTTATTCTTTTTAATTTTGTAATTTTCTTTCCAAATGTTTATGAGCATAGATCGGATTATCGATTTACTCCCAGTAGAACTTGAAATTGAGAGAACTTTTAGACAAAGAAGACGTGAACGAATAGCTCAGAGACAAAACGAGATGGACCTTGGAAATCAAAATTAGGACCAAGGTAATGAAGTTGAACATGTACGAAATCCTATCCCCATTGCCGATGATAGGGATCAATGCATCAGACAATATGCTGTACTGTTTTTCAATGAGTTAAATCTAGGAATTAGAAGGCCAAATATTGAGGCAACCCAATTCGAATTGAAACCGGTGGTGTTTCAAATACTACAAACGGTGGGCCAATTTAGTGGTATGCCCATGGAAGATCCACATCTCCACCTTCGATTGTTTATGGAGGTGAGTGACTCATTCAAGATAGCCGGTGTAACTGAAGATGTACTGAGGTTGAAGTTGTTTCCGTACTCGTTGCAAGATTGAGCATGAGCATGGCTTAATTCATTGCCACCAAGTTCAATATCTACATGGAAAGAATTACGAGAGAGATTTTTGGTTAAGTATTTCCTGCCAATGCTAAGTTGAGGAATGAGATCACAACTTTCCATCAATTGGATGACGAGTCTTTGTATAAGTCTTGGGAGCGATTCAAGGAGTTACTTCGTAGGTGTCCTCATCATGGGTTTCCTCATTGTATCTAGTTGGAGACATTCTATAATGATCTCAATGCACATACAAGATTGATGGTAGATGCTTCTACGAATGGTGCAATTTTGTCTAAGTCTTATAATGAGGCTTATTAGATCATCGAGAGGATCGCGAGCAACAACTATAAATGGCCAACAAATCGACCAGCTTCAGGAAGACTTGTAGCCAGAGTTCATGAAGTTAATGCTCTCACTTCGTTATCAGCTCAGGTATCGTCTATTTCTTCTATGTTAAAACAGTTTACCGCTAATGGTAGTAACAACTTAGCCACCAAGTCCGTTTGAAGTAGTTTCCTGTGTGTACTGTAGGGAAGGTCATTCTTTTGAGAGTTGCCCATTGAATCTAGACTCAGTATACTATGTGGGGAACCAACATCAAAAAAAGAGTGGAAAAGGACCCTAGTCCAACTTCTATAATCCTTCATGGCGTAATCACCCCAACTTTTCTTGGAGTAGCCAAGGAAATGGACCAAACAACAACTTTATGCAGCATAGACCGAACCAATCTCAGGGGTTTAATCAGCAAGCTCCAAAACCACCTCAAGTTGAATCATCAAATAGTTTGGAGGACTTGTTGAAAGCATACATGGCGAAGAATGACGCTTTGATCCAGAGTCAAGAAGCAACACTGAAAAATTTGGAAAACCAAATGGGTCAGTTAGCTACGGAGCTTCGTAATAGAACACAAGGAACCTTGTAAAGGGATACTAAGAATCCAATAATTTTGGGTAAAGAACATATCAAGGCAGTGGCATTGCGAAGTGGTAAAATTTTGGAACCCCGATTGATTGATGTTGAGGACGAGCCTGTTCAAAAGGGGGAAAGTCAACCAGCTGTTGAAGTCCCTACACCAAAAGAGTCAGAATCTGCAAAGATTGACAGGTAAATCCTAACTTAGTGAATTCAGACACTTTAACATCTTCTTTGGATGCAGATTTGCCTACTCAGAAGAGTTGCCCGGTTCAACTAAAAGCTCCATCACCTCCATATCCAAAAAGATTGTAGCAACACAAGCAGAAATAGAAGGTGCAATTCAAGAAGTTTTTGGATGTTCTGAAGCAATTACACATCAATATTCCATTGGTGGAGACTTTAGAACAAATGTCGAATTATGTGAAGTTTATGAAGGATGTACTATCCAAGAGGAAACAACTAAGTGAGTATGAGTGTGTCGCTCTGACAAAGGAGTGCAGTGCGTTCTTGCAGAACAAGCTGCCACCGAAATTGAAGGATCTAGGAAGCTTTACGATACCTTGTAACATTGGTGAATCTTATTGTAGTAAAGCTTTGTGTGACTTAGGAGCAAGTATCAACTTGATGCCTAAGTCTATTTTCAAGATGCCAGGGATAGAAGAAGTAAGACCTACAATTGTGACGCTCCAGCTAGCAGATCGATCTTTAGCATACCCCGAAAGGAGATCGAGGATGTTTTGGTAAGAGTCGATAAATTTATTTTTCCTACTAATTTCATTATTCTAGATTTTGAAGCAGATAAGGAAGTGCCAATTATCCTTGGAAGACCTTTCCTAGCCACGAGAAGAACGTTAATTGATGTGCAAAAAGGAAAACTCACCATGCGAATTCAAGATGATCAGGTAACTTTTAACATTCTTAAAGTGATGAAATTTCCCAATCAGACAGAAGAGTGCTCAGTTATAGAAGAAATAGAAACCTTGATTTCTATGGAAAGCCATCTTGAAGAAGATCCATTGGAGAAAGCCTTAGGGTTTGACCCTTTGAAGGATGTAGAAGATGAAGAAAACATGGTTGTGATGGAAGCCAACCCAAGGAATTTTATTCAATCCACACGGTTTGAACTGTTGGAGTTGGAAGTCAAAGAATTTGTGCAACCCAAATTGTTAATCGAAGAACCACCTACATTCAACCTAAAGGTACTTCCTTTCCATTTAAAATATGTTTATTTAGATAATTGTTCTATTTTTCCTGTGATTATTTCAGCCGAACTGACAAAAGATCAAGAGGAACAATTAATTTATGTTCCAAAGAAATTTAAGAAAGTAATTGGTTGGACTATAGCTGATATTCAATGGTATAAACCCTTCATTTTGCATGCACAAAATTATTCTAGAGGAAGGTGAAAAAGCTCGAATTGATGGGCAAAGGAGGCTTAATCCTATTATGAAGGAAGTTGTGAGAAAGGAAGTGATCAAATGGCTAGATGCAGGAATCATCTATCCTATTTCAAATAGTTCGTGGGTAAGTCTGGTACAGTGTGTGCCGAAGAAAGGTGGAATTACGATTTTTGAGAATGAGCATAACGAATTGATCCCAACAAGAACTGTTACTGGTTGGAGAATTTGTGTTGACTACAGAAAGTTAATAAAGCCACTCGGAAGGACCATTTTCCGTTGCCTTTTATGGAACAGATGTTAGATCGACTGGTAGGTAATGAATTCTATTATTTTTTAGATGGTTATTCGGGATATAACCAAACAGTAGTCGCTTTGGAAGACCAACATAAAACAACCTTTACTTGTTCGTACGGTACATTTGCTTTTAGGCGAATGCCTTTTGGTTTATGCAATGCATTTGCAACATTCCAACGATGCATGATGGCAATATTCACTGATATGGTTGAAAATTTTGTTGAGGTTTTCATGGATGATTTTTCTATTTTTGGTAACACTTATCATATTTGTTTGAGTAATTTAGCTAAGGTACTAAAGAGATGTGAAGAGACAAATCTAGTCCTTAATTGGGAGAAATGCCATTTTATGGATAAGGAAGGGATTGTCTTAGGGCATAGAATTCCAAAGAAAGGAATTGAAGTCAACAAAGCAAAGGTGGACGTAATTGAAAGATTACCGGCCCCAATGAATGTGAAAGGAGTCAGAAGTTTCTTAGGCCATGCTAGTTTTTACCAAAGGTTTATCAAAGATTTTTCGAAAATTTCTAAACCACTGTGTTCGTTGTTAGAGAAAGATACAATGTTCGATTTCAACAAAGCATGTTTAAAAGCTTTTGAAGAGCTAAAAAAAGGTTAATCTCAGCCCCAATAATCATTACACCCAATTGGAGCACACCTTTTGAGTTGATGTGCGATGCAAGTGATTACGCTATTGGAGCTGTGATAGGTCAAAGAAGGAATAATGTGTTCCACCCCATTTACTATGCAAGTAGAACCTTGACAGGAGCCCAAGTCAATTATACGGTAACTGAAAAAAAACTATTTGCTATAGTTTTTGCTTTTGACAAATTTTGCTCATATCTTATAGGTACCAAAGTTACAATATTTACTGACCATGCGGCCATTAAATACTTGCTCACGAAGAAAAATACAAAACCGAGGCTAATTCATTGGATACTTTTACTCCAAGAATTTGACCTTGAGCTTGAGATCCAAGACAGAAAAGGTGTTGAAAATCAAGTAACTAATCATCTGTCGAGGTTTAAGCAAGATGAGGTAACTCGATCACATGTGCCTATCAACGAGAATTTCCCAGATGAGCATTTATTTGAGGTGAGTCGAATTCATGAAACACCTTGGTTTGTTGATTTTGCTAATTATCTTGCATGTGGAATAATTCCTCGAGAATTGACATACCAACAAAGGAAGAAATTTTTTCATGATAGTCGGTATTATTTCTGAGAGGACCCGTTCTTGTTTAAACAGTGTGCAGATAATATAATCCGAAAGTGTGTAGCTAAAAGTGAGATTGCTGAGATCTTACATCATTTCCATTCATCTCCAAGTGGGTGACATTTTGGTGGTGCACGTACTGCAACAAAGATTTTGCAAGCAGGTTTCTTTTGGCCTACACTATTTAAAGATGCTTATGCTTATGTGAACTATGATAGATGCCAAAGGAGCAGAAACATATCACAGAGGAATGAGATGTCCTTAATAAACATTTTGGAGATTAAATTATTTGACGCATGGGACATTGATTTCTTAGTATCATTTTTTTCTTCATATGGGAACAAATACATCTTAGTTGTTGTGGATTATGTGTCCAAGTGGGTTGAATCTGAAGCATACCCTACAAATGATGCTAAGGTAGTCATGTGATTCCTATATAACCATGTGTTTACACAATTTGGGACACCAAGAGCTATTATTAGTGATGAAGGTTCTCACTTTGTGAACAAATGGCTAAGTGGTTGCTTGAAAAATAAGATGTGAAACACAAGATTGCTACTGCTTATCACCCTCAATCTAATGGGCAAGTTGAAAGAGTGAACCGTGAGATCATAAGTATCCTTAAAAAGGTAGTATGCCCTAGTAGAAAAGATTAGTCTCGAAGGCTCGATGATGCATTATGGGCCTATCGAATAGCATTTAAGACACCATTAGGAATGACTCCTTATCGATTGGTTTTTGGGAAGGCATGTCATTTGCCATTAGAGTTGGAGAATAGAGCTCACTGGGCTTTAAAGAAATTGAACTTTAATCTTAAGCAAGCCGATGAGAGAAGGATGTTACAATTGGATGAGTTGGAAGATTTGAGGTTGTTTTCCTATGAGAATGCCAAAATGTTTAAAGAAAGATAAAAAAGATAGCATGATAGTCATATACGACCTCGCGAGTTTAAAAAAGGTCAGAAGGTTTTATTGTTCAATTCAAGGCTGAAGTTATTTCCTGGGAAGCTGAAATCCCGATGGAAAGTACCTTATACCATCTATCAAGTTTATCCTTATGGAGTTGTTGAATTATACGACAATCACGGAGGTACGTTTAAAGTTAATGGCCAACGTCTCAAACATTATTGGGATGGTGAAGTTGAGCGAGTTGAATCCTCGTTCAAATTAATAGACCCTTGATTTTTCACAAACTTGTTTTGTAAATAAACAAATAATTAGGATTTATTTTCTTAATTTAGTATATTTAATTAATTCTGTCTAAGGAGATAGGAACTTAAGCGAGACCGCTGTGAGCCCTCCAACCTTTCCTGGGAATTAATTTAATGTAATTTATTGAGCAGAAATTTTCTAATTAAGATTTAAAATTTCTTTTAGTTTCATTTGTTTTGTTTAAATTTTAAATTTTTATGTTAATAAAGGGGGTCAAATTTGGCCCAAGTACTAATCAGTTTCTTTAGTAAGATACAGTCTAAATTTGAGGCCCAAGACAGCAAAAAGAGGAAAAATTCCACACCTATTCCTGCCACTTCCATTACTTGCCGCCCAAGTAACCCTAATGTAGCTAAGTTTTTGCTACATGTTGCCCTAAATTTTCCCAATATAAACCCCTCTTCATTCTCCTATTTTTCATATCCCTCAAATCAATTTGCTTAAACCCCAAAAAGAATCCCCAAACTTTTCTCTCGTGCCATCAACCTCAAATCCCGAAAGAAACTTTAGTTTTTTTCCCCTTTGCCGATGTAACAGCCCGATTTTGGGCCTAGTCAGAACAGTGGTTTCGGAACCACTATTTCGAGGCCGAATAAAATTATTTTAGCGATTTCTAGTCCAATTTCGAAAAAGGACTAAATCGCGTAAAAGGTAAAAGTTGTGCTTTGATGCCTAAAGGTGTTAAATTGCTTTGTATCTTAAATTGGGGGTCTTTAAAGTAAAATTAGACCATTAAAAGTGTAATGGCCGGCCAAGGGAGACAAGATTGGTCAAAAAGCCAAAAATTATGGGATATTAGGTGACTTTTTAGTAATAAAATAAAATAAGGAAAAAGTTGTCATTTTCTTTCATTTTTCTTCTTCTCTTTCGCGGAAAATGGCAGCAACATGGGGGGTTTGAGAGCTGAAAAATTTTAGCAATATATTTCCCTAGTAAGTAAGTGTTTTTAATGCCTTTTTTATAATTTTTACATTTTTGGAACCCCTAAAGCATGAGCTGTCAAAAGAGGGGGCTATTTTGCAAAATGATTAAGAGTCTAGGGTTTTTCCATGAAATCATATGTGTTGTTGGCTGAGTTTTTATGGAAGAATATGAGTGTTGGTAGTGTTATAAACAACTTTTGTGAAAGAAGTTTGCATGAAAGCACCTAAAAAGGGTTATTTTGCAAAGTTATAAAATAAGTGTAAATGTGTGAAATAATTGAATTTGTGAGTTTCTATAGTTATGAAAATGATCTTTCTAGGCTTAATGAGTAAGAAAATGTGATAAAAACATTTTACGAACCTAAGGGAAATTTGGTAATTTTGGCAAAGTATAGGGGCAAAATTGTAAATTTTTCCAAAATGTGTCATTGGACTAATTTGATTAGTATATTGTTTTAATAAGTTAAATATGATGTTATAGATGATAAAAAATGAGATTCGGGCTTAGAATGAGGAAAAACGAGAAATTGATGTTTAGGCCTCTCTTACCAATTTGGTCTCGAGGTAAGTTCGTATGGTAATAATAATGCAATATCATGCTTGAATTAAAATTCTCTATTGTTATGGAATTAAGTGTATGATTTAATATATTGGAAGTTTGATGGAATATGATGTTTCTTTGAAACGAGTAAGTTTGTACGAAAGTAATTTATCAATTTCATTATCATGTGCTTAATTCTTGATATTGTAAAAAATGTGGATATGTGCCTTTATCGGAATTTACTTGTGATGATTCAATGAAATTGTGATGATAGCTTTGTATCTCGAAAATCCCAGGTGACTCTGAGGAATGCTTAGGATTTTGGGTATCATGACACCATATTAAATGTATGCCAATGTAAGACCATGTCTAGGACATGGCATCAGCGATGATATGTGTGCTATTATAAGACCATATCCGGGATATGGCAACGATATGTGGATCCATGTAAGACCATGTATGGGACATGGCTTTGGTATTCTATTTAATGTATGATAATTCCGAACATCCTTTAGCATCCCGAGTGTTCAACGGGTAATGAAATGGATGATGTGATGAAAGCCCTAAGGAGGGCATGTTAAAGAAGGTATGATTATATACTTTATTACAAGTTGGTACAGGTATGTACTTGAGTTATGTTACGAGTTGTAGAAGTATGTACACTAAGCTTATGAGTAATGCCTTGATATGTGAAAATCTACGATGTATATAGTATTTGGTGAGTACTATGAAAATGGCATGATTTGGACTAAGTCTTTGATACTTGATGGCATTGAGATTATGGGTTCATGCTTATGATGCATAGCTATGTGTTCTTACCATGATGGATGAAATGATGTTGTATTAATTTGGTGAACAATAATTGTAAATGAGTAAATTAGCCTTGAGAGTTTTGGGCTACTGCAGTGGTGTAACTTTGAAAATACACTAAAAATAGCTGAAAATGAGTTAGAAGCTGAATAAAATATGGAATTAAATATTATTGAGTCTAGTTTCTTATAAAATAAACTGTGTAAGCAAAAAAATTTCTATAATGAGATAACTGAAGTTGTGTGAGATAGAGTTAGAATGACTTCGAAATCCCTTGTTCTGATTTGAGAAAATCATTATAAATTGTAAAAAAATATTTATGAATTATAATTTATATTTTTAGAATCCTTAATGAGTTTTTTTTCAATATAAATAGATGGGAACATTATTCGAGTTCTGTGCTATGCGATAATTAAAATTTAATGCAAAAGGGTCAGAACTGTCAAACCGTGAACCAGAGGTAAATTTGAGGAATAAACTGTACTAATTGGCTAAACCAAAAATTCTTAAAATTGGATGGTAGAAAGGTACATAAGTCTAGTTTCAATTAAAATTAACGGAACTTAATTTTGAGTTTCGTAGCTCCAGAAATAAATATTTTATTGACTGTTGTACAAGAAGATAGCTTATTATGAACTTGAGAATAGGTTGGGAACATTGATTAAAGCATGTTAATGAGTTGCTTATTGTTTTCATATGAACTTACTAAGCCTAAAGCTTACCCCTCTTCCTTTCCCATGTTCTCTAGTGTTGCCAGATTAGCTCGGGTTGGAGTTCGTCGGAGATATTATCACACTTTCAAGCTATCGCCATTAGTGTAAGTAATTTCAAGTACTTTGAGTCTATGGCATGTATAGGAGTTTAAATATTTGAGTGTGTGACATTTGTTTTAGCCAGATGTATTGGCTTACATTAGCTGTTGAGGTTGTAAACCTATTTATATATGCATGCATGTGTTATGGTCTTATATGATGAGTTTATAATGATTATGGCATGAATGTGGTAAGGATGTGAGTAAAATCTATGATATCTATTGCATGAGAAATTGATATGATCATAACATGTTTATGGATGTTTAAGTGCCCATGTATGCCTTATTGTATGCTATTGTACAAGTATGCCTGCATGTGTAGTGAAGGTGATAAAATGGCTTGGAAAATAGCCTTGTATTTGTCCACACAGGTAGACACACGGGCGTGTGTATAGGCCGTGTGTGACACACGGTCCGCCCTCAAGGGCGTGTTGTCCAACCGTGTGTCCCCTGCACCTAAGTTTTTCAAGCTAGTATGCATGGTAGTATGCACACGGGCAAGAGACACAGCCATGTGTCTCAGCCGTGTGAAGGACACGGTCATAGGACACAGGCGTGTGCCTTAGCCGTGTGACCTTAATTTGTTCATGACCAAATTGGCAGAATGTCCAGGTCTTTGGACACAGGTTCGGGACACGGGTTCGGGACACGGGCGTGTCCCTAACACACAGGTGTGTCCCTAGCACACGGGCATGTTCTCTATACTCACACGGGCGTGTGGAGCCTTAAAGCATGAAATTTTCCAAGTTTTTTTTAGTTCTTGGTTTAGTTTTAAGCCCTCTCTAATGCATGTTTTGGACCTTGTAAGCCCGTTTAAGGGACAAAATGCATGTGAACGAGAACTTTTAAGTTAAAAGAAATTTTATTGGCCCGATTTTATATGCATAAGCTTGAGTTAAGTCAGTAGCACCTCGAACCCTGTCCCGGTGTTGGATATGGGTGAGGGGTGTTACAGCCGAAATCTCCTATTACTGCCGCAAAGAAATCACTAGGGCATCAACGTCGTTATCGTACGTAGCTGTTATCGTTGCTGCACACCACCATTGTTGTCGCATGTTGCCTTCACCGTCGCAAGGTTTGCCAAGCAAGTCCTACCCACTTGCCGATTTCTCTTATTCCCCTGTAAGCAGAACTTTGCCAGATTTTCGGTAAAATACCATGTCTTGCAAAAGAACTAGATCCTCAAAGACTACTCCTGAAAACTCGATTGTGATTGATGAAGAAGTGAAAGAGAGATTTGATTCAATTTTCAAGCACCAACCTATAATGTCGAAAAAAGGTTTTAACATGAAGAGTAATGATTTGATGGTTGTCCCTGTGCCAATTAGAAAGACAATCAATGCTCTCAAGTGGGGATGATTTTGTGATGCTCGTTCACTTCCTGATAATGAACTAGTTCAAGAGTTCTATGCAAGTTTGACCACACAAGATGCCACTGAGGTTATCGTTCGGAAGAAAAAGGTACCTCTTACCTCGAAGTCCATCAATGATTTGTTTATCTTACCTGATGTTGAAGAAGATGAGTACTACCCTTTGATGAACAACATCAATTGGGATTTTCTTCAACAAGTGTTTGATGTTGTAACAAATTTGGGATCCTAATGGATTATAAGAAAGTATGGGAGCCATTCTTGCAGAAGGGAATACTTAAAACTAGTAACAAAGGTATGGTTTTATTTTGTTCACTACAGTTTTATGCCTATCTCACACAATTCCACCATCTCGATGGAACGAATGCTCTTGTTATATGCAATCTTGACAGAAAAGTCCATTAATTTTGGGAAAATTATTCTCAAAGAGATTTATGACTGTGCTAAAAAGAAGACAGGAAGTGCTTATTTCCCATCATTAATCACTTCACTTTGCTTAAGGGCTCGTGTTAAAACACAAGCGAATTTGAAAGGGCAATATGTCCAAGGGTGCATTACAAGTCATGATCTAGAAAGGTTAATAGAGAAGGTGCATGAGCTAAATCAAGGTGAACAAGAAGAACCAATTGAGCCAGGTATTAAGGAGTCAACGAATAAAATTGAAACTGAATCAGTTTCAAACACTGAAGAAGAAGAATCTGATAAAGAACCAGTTGAAGACCCTGAACCAAGGGCTGAGCCAGAAGAAGAACCAATCAAGCTAAGTGTTGAACCTGAATATACAACTCCCTTGCCGACTTCTGCAAGTACTTCAAGGAAATCAAAGTTGTAAATGTTGATGGATATGTGCAAGTTCATGCACAATCAACAACAAACTTACTGGAAACATGCAAAAATTAGAGATGATTCGAAATACTTTTAAGAATATCTCTAACACTTTTATTCCTAAGTTCCAAGATACTATCTTTGAGACATGGATGGACGATACTAATTATACAAGCGGAGAAAGAGCTAATAAAGACAAGGGGAATGAGTCAAAAGAATAAAATGGGGGATTCTTGTCTTTTTATTTATTTATTTTAGGTCTTTAGGAATTTGTTTCTTTAGTAACTAGGATTTAATTTCTGCAAAATAAAACATAGCAAGATGAATAAATGCTTCTTTTAGAAAGAAAAAGACTAAGTGATGTGGTAATGGGGATGAACATGTCTAGGATTGGATTATGAGGAAAGACTTGGTATTTAAGCAGTCTTAATGACTCGCCTATCTTTCTTTTTAACCCTACCTGGTGTTCAGTTTTCATTCAGTATTTTGTTCTTGCAATGAGGACATTGCTTCTTTTTAAAGGGGGTAAGGCAAATAATTGATGCTCAAATTTTTAAGTAATTGTTCATGAGTTTGTTTTAATAAATGAATGTTTAGATAGCTTGTATGCAAGCATGAATAATGATTTTATCTAAATGACTGTATGTTATCATGAAGAATGAAATGATTGTATGATCTTAGTCTTCGATAATGTTTGCCATGAAAACTTAGTTTCTTTTGAGATTAGACATGCATGAAGGTTTATATCTTTAGAATTGACTTAGAAACTTTCTTGAGGCGAAATCCTAGGAGACATAAAAATCTAAAATGATATAAACACTATTTTCTTTGGATCGTTTGAGCCTTCTCAAGCCCACCTTATGATATTAGACCCTTGAAACTATAATTTTGAGCTTAAAGGCCAGTTTATTGCAAAGAACCTACATTACAAGCCACATTACCATCTTTGTAAGTTATCTTAACTTTGTGCACCCACTACCTCAAAACAAGTTTTTAGCGGCGTTTGAATGAAAAATGTCACTACAGATTGAGTATTAGCGGCGCTTTTTAAAAAAACGCCGCAAAACTTATGCTCAACGTCGTCATTTTAACTGAGCTTCAGTGGCTTTAGCGGCGTTTTTCAAAAAATGCTGCAAAAAAATTTGCAAAACGCCGTCATTTTATATTGAGCTTTTAGTGGCTTTAGCGGCGTTTTTTTAAAAACACCACTATAGATCGAGTATTAGCAGCACTTTTTGAAAAACGCCGCAAAAAACAATTTATAATTTAACTAGTTTATTTATATTAAAATACAATTTGTTTTTAATTGAATATTTAAATTCTTCAAAAAAAATAATGACACGTAGAAAAAATTTGAAAGTAAAAACATAAAAAATATTTGTTAAAAATGAAAAAATTAAAATACTATTATTTAAAATAATTTTAAAGATTTTTGGTTTATGACTACTTGTTTTTTAATTTATATGTTAAATATTTTCTTATATTTAAGGGTTAAGTGTTAGGGGTTTAGGGTTAATGGTTTATGTTTTAAGATTTAGGGTATAGGGTATAGGGATTAAGGATTAAGGATTAGGAGTTTAATGTTTAGATTAATTAGTGTTTTTTTAATTTATATGATAAATATTTTCTTATATAATTGTAAAAGTGATAGTATTAATTTTAAAATATTGAATTAAATATCATTATAGTTTAGGGTTTATAGTTTAGGGTATATGATTAAGGGTTTAAGGTTTATGAGTTACTATTTTAAGGTTTATGGATTATGGTTTAAGGGTTGGGGTTTAAGGTTTAGGGGTTAGGGGTTAGTGGTTAAAGGTTAAAGGTTAAGGGTTAAGGGTTTAGGGTTAATGGTTTATGTTTTAGGATTGAGGGTTTTAGGGTTTAGGGTTTAAGGGTTAATTGATTAAATGATGTTCTGGTTGAATCTAGGTTTTGGAGAGCTCAGAGTGTGGTTTAATTAAATACTTGATCTCATGTTTATACATATATTTATGATGTATATATGTCTATATTCCCAGATAATTACGCAAGATTTAGCATTACGAAATTTGATGAGGTGGTTCCTAAAATTACTGAATACGAAATGTTAACATGAAATTCTCAAACTTGAATCAATTTTAAAAATAAAATAAAATAAATTTAGTATTTTTATTTTTAAAATTAAATTCACTTAATTATAAAATTCGTGCACACTTTAAAATTTATAGCTTCATGATTAAATATTGAATTTGAATTTATAATTTCAAAATCTAAAAAATAACATGTGTTTAATAAGGTATCAATTTCTGAGTATTACAAGATGCTATAACTTTCTTTGCTGTAATCGACTCTCGAAATTAAACTCGTCTTACTTTAATTTTAAGATGCAGATAATAATGATATCTTAAAAGAATTTTTTAAAATTTTATTTTATGAAAGGTAATTTTATAAGTATTGGTCACACCTAGTTAAAAATATCAATGACAACTCTAGTATTTTTAATAAAAACCTAATGTTTTAACAATTTTCATTTTTTCTCAAGGTTGTCAAGTTCATTTTTATCAAAAATGGTTTTGAAAATATATTTTTCTTATTTCAATTCATTTCATGTTTTAAATAATTATTAGAAATTATTTTAAATTGATTTACCTAAAATTTAAATATTAAATATTCAAATAATAATTATTCAATATAATTAAAAAAATTTCAAATTAGATATATTGTTTGAAAGAAAACAAACTTAGTTTAAAAGGAATTTAAGAAATAATTAAACTATTAAAATTTATTACTACCAAATGCAGTAGTGGCATTTTTGACAAAAACGCCGCAAAAAATTTTCACTTTAGCTTAAACGGCGTCATTTTATGTTGTGTCTCCAGCGACATTAGCGGCGCTTTTTCGAAAAACGCCGCTAAAGATTGAGAATTAGCAGCGCTTCTGTAAAAATGCCACAAAAGATCGAGTTTTGGCTGCGGTTTTTTCAAAAACGCCGCTTAAAGTTTAATTAAAACGATGTCACTTCTGCTGCGATTTAGTAACGTCATTATGTTTAACAAAACGGCGTTGTTTTTGTTTCATCCATTTCCTCCCCAATACAAACCCGAAACCCCTTATTTTCCCTCGAATCAAAATTTCCCCTAAACCTTAAATTTTCCCTAGATCAAACCCATTTGCCGTCTCCCTTTCTCTTTTGGTTTGACAGGTTTCATTTCATTTCCTTTTTGGATCTGAGAAACAACTCGAAGAGGATTTACAGGTTTCTGAGGATGTTTCTGAGGCCAATCAATGTGCGAGCATCTCGTAAAGAAGTCTAGTTGAAAGTTAAGGAGGAGTATAACAGCTACAGGGTAAGCATCACTTCTCTTTTACTCTTTTCTAATTTTTATTCGTTGATTGTCTTTTGGTTTGCATATAAATATATTTTTAAATTAACGATGGCATGCCATTTCCCTCGTATAGAAATTCACCAAATTAATAGTAGGATTTATCAAATTCATGAGTTGTTTGTGAATTTTTATTAGACAGAAAATTGGGAATTTTTTAAAATTGAAGTATTTATGTATGCTTACCCTGTACTATCTTCCTTCAACAGGATAGGACTGCCTTTTTCTTTTTTCTTTTCCTGTTAACTTTGCTTATTTTAAAATCTTGGATTTGGGAAGGATGCTTGCCTGCATTTCCAATTCAATTGTACAAGATATTATAAAGGTTACTTAGATTTGGTTCACTTGTTGCTGATTTAAGGCAGAGTTATATTTCTGTGAATTAATGCTGAGTGTATGATATGTATTTGTCAGGCATGGTTATTGTTCCTTTACACTGGTTTGGCTATGCAAGAGAACATATTGTGAGCAAATGGAAGTGATATTCGTCCATGGTAATTGCATCCATTTTTTTTTTCAAATGTTTTCTGAAAGGAAACTTGTACATGTTTATTTTGTTGTGTTGTTCCCTGAAAGCAGACATGTAACTGGAGAGTTAGAGCTAGAGGGAGGTATATTTTTAGTATGATAAGGTTTTTTTTATATTTTTAAATCTTTGATGACGATCTTTTATTTCTTGTGCAGCATGGAAAGGATCCTTGAACAATATGAAAGATACTCGTATACTGAGATCCAATGCGCTACAGATGAAATTCAACAAAATGTAAACTCAACCCTCCTAAACTTCATTTTACAAATCTTTAATTTTTTTTAAAACATGCTTTTTTTGATTTCATTTTGAAAGGGGATGTTCATGGATCTGACCATGAAAAATTTGAAGACACCAAATCTGTTCTACTTGTTGACTTGGGATGATTTCAATATGTTCTTTTACAGAGAAACTGGACCTAGGAACATGCAAAACTTAAAGCTAGAATGGAGACTTTACAAAGAAACCTGAGGTACCCCCCAATGGCTTCAAATTTCAGATACATTCAAGGCATGCATCTTTCTCTTTTAATAAAATAATTAATTATATTTCTAGGCATTACGAAGGAGAAGTATCCAGAATTTGAGTCTTAGAGAGCTTCAAAATTTGGAGCAACAACTTGATTCTGCCCTTAAATGCATAAGATCCAAAAAGGTTTAAATCACTCCAACAATATATATATACTAAAACATTATTTTCCTTAGTGTAAAAGATTTTCATGATTTATAGTTTAAATTGGTCCAATATTTTATTGTATTGATTAAAAATAGCCTCTCAACCACATAAACAATTAGGGGTGAATTCAAAAATCTTTTAAATATACCATTTTTCATTTTTGAAGAGTCAAGTCCTTGCTTGCCTTTAAATTTGCCCCTCTAGTTAAAATTTTTTAATAAACTCAAAATTCGAATATCAAATCTTACTTTTGTACAAGAAGTTATGCATGCATGCATATAATTTTGCTTATAATTCTGCAGCAACATAACTTGGCTGTTGATAATGTTTAACTCGCAGAATCAACTTATAGTTGAATCAATTTCTGAGCTTCAGAAAAAGGTATGCCATGGTTTCTTTTATAAATATCTAATTCCTGAGCTGATTTTAAATATTCTACTAAACCAAAAATGTCAAAACTAGCTTTCATTGTATTATTTAAACATATATTGTTCCTTCCAATAAGTACATAGTTTGTAAAAAAAACATGTAAAATGAGTGAAGTAGTTGTAGATATTCTAAAAAAAGTGGACTTCAAAGTCTTCTCTTATTTCTTTTACTAGGTTAAGAAGCGAATGAAGAAGCCTATCTATGTCTACTACCAACTGGACAATTTCTACCAGAATCATCGGAGGTACATCTTTTCTACCTTCACTATAAGTTTTGCGCTCCATTATGTGCTCTATTGCATGTTGGCTGATCTTTAAAATATTAGCAGACATCATTCAATCTCTTCAAGCTGGAAAAGCCAAGGCTTAGCACTTATTCAAGTGGAATGTTATTTAATGTTGCATTCCATGGTCATTCATCTTAGTCGGAACCTGAATGTTGTGTTATGGAAATAGGGTTTTGTAGCTACCTTGTGTACTAGCTTATTTAACCATGATGGTTAATTATTACGAGTTTTGTAGCTTCTTTTATAATTGGTCGAGTTAATATATAGATCAGATGAGCTGTGAGATAGATTTCCCATTTATTTAAACATAATATTTAAATTCTAAATTTAAATTCATTAATTTTTATATTTAGTTTTAAAGTTAAAATTTTAATCGAAAATTTAATTTAATTAATATTTTTTATTTATCCTTAAAAGTATATAGTTTAATGTTCAAATTTCAAAAATAAAACATAATATAATATTTATCATAGAAATAAATATTATTTAATAAAATATTTTTTAAAGGTCATATTTTTAGCGGCGTTTGTGAGAAAAGCGCCGCTAAAGGTCATGGTCTTTAGCGGCTTTTGCCAGAAAAGCGCTGCTAAAAGTCATGGTCTTTAGCGGCGTTTGCGGGAAAAGCGTCGCTAAAGGTCATGGTCTTTAGTAGCATTTTTTTTCATAAACGCCGCAAAATGTTAGCAGCGTTGTCTTTAGCGACATTTTTTGTGGCGCTTGTAAAAGCGCCGCAAATAGTTTTAGCCCGCTAAAAACCTATTTTTGCTATAGTGACCTATCTTAACTTAAGTTGTCTTGGTAATCAACATTTGAGGAAATTTTCATAAATGTATGTGCTCATGCTTATAAAAAAAAAGGGGGGGGGAAAGAAAAGTTTGCTCAATCTTCAAAAAGGAAAAAAATAATGTATGAGCTTAAGTTCAAAATAAGTTTGGGGGTGTTCCAAAAGTTCACGTAAAGAAAAAGGTTGTATTACGAGAAAACCAAGACAAAGTTAAAGGTTAAGATCTTGAAACTGAAATATCCCATCTCTTAAAGTCCCTACCTTTGACCGAGCCCCATTACCACCTTATAAAAGACCTATTGATTTGATGATTATGTCACCTACATTAGTGGAGAGGAAGTCCTAAGTTCAACATATGAAGATTATAAATAAGCCTTATGATTGTTTTGCTTGATTGATGAGAAATTATGTTGAATGGAAGAATATTATCTATGGCTGGGACGTATGTACATACTATGATTCATGTTGGCATACCTTGAAACTTAGTATAAAATTTTCAAAATGGTTGTATATGAAATACATGTTAATGAAGAAGATCGACGAGCATGAATTTATTAATACATGATTATGGGGCAATGATTGATGCTGCTTACACTTTTAGCAATTTTGCTTTAGCGAGACCTTGTGCTGTGCATGAACATTACTCGGGACAAGCAATGATTTAAGTTTGGGGGTGTGTAAACTGAAAAATGTATAGGATTTTTCCTATATAAATTATCACCTTTTTACTTAAATTTATTGTTAAAATTAAGTAATTGTTTAATAAATTAATGAAATATGTGAAAATATGACATAGAAATTATTAAAATGTGATTTTATGCTTTATTATATAGTTTTCATGCATAAAATGGCTTATTTTATATTAATTTGAGCATATTATATTTTTATGAAATAAACTGGGCCATGCATGACTAAATTAAATAATAAAATATAAAATTATATTTAATAATTCATTTTAAAATATTTCATTAATAATTTGGGTTTTAATTAATTTAATTAAGTTGGTAAAATTTAATTATTTGGTCTTCTAACTTATTAATTTATTTTTGGACAGGTCTGAGAGCTTTAATTTGATTACAAAACCGTCCAAATGGAGGGCCAAGTCAACCCAAAATTCGGCTGAATATGGAGGTTCATAAACCATCTTTTGGTTTAATTACACAAGGTCCTTGAAGAGTTGAAGAAATCAAAATTTTCCCGAAGATTTGCTGGTGACCGAGTCTTAGTCCTGAGTTGTTGTGGCACTCAAATTGACCAAGAATCAAGCAAAATCAGTCACATTCCCTCAATTCATGGCCGGCCACCTTTGGAAGGATTTTTGAAAGATGGACACTTCTATTTTTAGCAAATTAGCTCCCATGCCTCACCTATAAATAAGAACCCCTTTCTCACTTTTTCAATCATCCCTCATCCCTCATTCATCCCTCACTTATTCATCATTCTCTCCTATCTCAATTCTCTTAGCTTTCTTAGCCCTCACGCCTATCATCATCTTTGCATAAAGATTTTGAGCAAATTAGCCTCTTAAAGAACCCTTGGTTGGCCACCTCGGAGAGCCATCAGCAAAGGAGCAAAGCAAAGGAACAAATGCGCCCTCATCAGTCAGAGTCTTGGATGACAACCACTCTGATTTGGGTTTAATCTTTCTTACTTTAATTTCATTCAAGAATGTTTGCTATGTGTTCTTTGTTCTTGTTTACAACAATGATAGCTTAATTTTATTTAAGCTAGGATGATTGCTTTGATTTAATAATAATTATTTGATTCATGCTTATAATATTTGTGCCTCAGTCGATCATGTTTTCGATTAAAATCAAGTCTGTATTTCGTTCATACGAGATTGAAATGCACCTGAATTAGCTGAACAATCCTAACCAAATGACGGCTAATGGACGCATAATTGAAATGTGCATACTCAATTTAGATCCTAACCTGATTAAATTGTAGGTTGCATAACATCCCTAACCAGGCTCTGTTATCTACATAGTTTTTAGATTTGTGTGATTAAACTGTTTCAAACCTAACATGTCCTTGTTACCTTGCATGAATACTAAGAAACCCTTAGTAAATAAGGATCAGTAAAATGTGTATTTACTAAGTAAAGGATTCCGAAAGGACCTAACGTGGTTTTCAAACTCATGAAAGATCGAGTTGCCATGGAATATTTTTCTAAATATTGATAAGCATGTTGATAATAATTTGAGTTTAGTTAAAGTAATTGTCCTAGCTTATTTATGTTATAATTGTTGCTTATTGTGTTAATTCTGCTAAAATCTATCTCATTCATATAGTTTGCATACTTAGGATAAATTGCATTAGGGATCATTGCATTTAGTTTCATATACTTAATTTTTCATCACTTCTCAATTATATTGTTTTTATTTATTAAATTGTTAATACACTTTTACAAATTAAGTGACTTAGCACAAATACAATCCCTGTGGAGATGATAACTCGATACTTACTTATTACTCGATAACGACTATGTACAGTTGCACAAATCCGAGCGTTAAACTCTCTAAACATTGAAAATTCCCTAAGTGTTGTAAAATTTCTGGAAGTTTTCAATTTAGTCCCGAACCACCCCCGATGTATGTTTTGGGCCTCATAGGCCTGTATAAGGGACGATATGCATGTGTTTGAATGTTTTTAAATTGGTTGAATTTTTATGGCCCGGTTTTACATGTATGTGTATGTTTAAGTCTGGTAATGCCTCGTATCCTATCACGGTGTTAGACACGGGTAAGGGGTGTTATAGAATGCCTGATTATCTTTATCTGATGATGGTTCAATCATTGCTGAGTTAAAAGCTAGACTGATATTTTTACAGTAGATTTCTGAAGCTCAGAAAAATGATGATGAACTACGAGCTAAACAGGTACAGTGTAAGTTGAATTCTGATTCAAAATTTCAGATTGAGCCTGATGATTTCCTGTTATTTAGAGATAGAATATGCGTACCGAAGAATTTAAAACTGGTATAGAAGATTTTACATGAAGCTTATAATAGTAATATGACTATTCATCTTGGCTGTAATAAAATGTATAATGATTTGAAAAAGATGTACTGGTGGCCGGGAATGAAACGGGATATTTCTGAATTTGAATCTAAATGTTTGATATGTCAGCAAGTAAAAGCTGAACATCAGGTGTCTTTGGCATTATTACAGCCAGTTGCGATACCAAAATGGAAATGGGAAAGAATTACCATGGATTTTGTATCATGATTACCCCTGTCTCTAAAGAAGAAATATGCTATTTGGGTAATCATCGACCAGTTAACGAAGTCTGCACACTTTATTCCAGTATGTATGAATTATTCCTTGGAAAGATTCGTTGAATTATATATTTTTGATATTGTTAGATTACATGGAGTGCTGGTTTCCATTATTTCTGATAGAGATCCTCTGTTTACATCTCGATTCTGGAATAAGTTGCAAGAAGCATTGGGTACTCAATTGTATTTTAGCACTGCATTCCATCCTCAAACTGATGGACAATCCGAACATGTTATACAAATTTTGGAAGATATGTTTCGATGTTGTATTCTTGAATTTGAAGGTAACTAGGAAAAGTATCTGCCTTTAGTTGAATTTACTTATAATAACAGCTATCAGTCCAATATTAAAATGGCACCGTACGAGGCTTTGTATGGTCTTAAATGTAGAACTCCATTGTAGAGCTCAGTGAGAAAAAGATACATGGAGTTGACTTAGTTTGTGAAACTGAAGAAAAGGTGAAAGTAATTTAAGACAGTTTGAAAGCAACCTCTGATCGTCAAAAGTATTATGTCGATTTTAAATGAAAAGAGACAGAATTTCAGGTCGGTGATAAGGTATTCTTGAAAATATTACCTTGGAAGAAAGTTCTCCCGTTTGGCCGAAAAGGAAAATTGAGTCCACGATTCATCGGGCCATATGAGATTACTAAAAGAATCGAACCTGTTGCATACTGGTTGGCATTACCACCAGAACTTGATCGGATTCATAATACGTTTCATGTGACTATGTTGTGACGGTATCTCGGATCCTTCACATGTTATTTCTCCAACAGAAGTAGAGATTCAACCTAATAAGACTTACAATGAGGAACCGATTAAAATTTTGGCATGTGAAACAAAAGAGTTAAGAAACAAAAAGGTGGCTTTAGTAAAAGTTCTTTGGCAATGACATGGTATAAAAGAGGCTACATGGGAACTGAAAGATACTATGAGAAGAAAATATCCAAATCTCTTTACTAGTAAGATATTCGAGGACAAAAATTCTTAAGGAGAGAGTTGTAACAACCCATTTTCAATTAAATCAGAACAGTGATTTTGAGGCCACAAATCCAAACCAGAAATAAAATTTATTTTAATATTTTTGCATGGTCTGCATTATGTTAGGAATGTCATATGAAAATTCTGATAAAAAATTTTTATTGATTATGTGTTTAATTAGGAAATGACCAAATTGCATAATGTAACACCCCGAACCCGAGACCGTCGCCGGAGTCGAACACGAGGTGTTAACAGACTTCAAACCACTTATTAAAAATTTCCCAGACAAGCTGCCAATCTGCGTACTAATCACTTTAAAAATCATATCTTGAGTTCTGAAACTCGAAATTCAGTTCCATAAATTTTCCCCGGAACTATACTCATATATCTATATGGTAGAATTTTTTTTAGAATTTTTGGTCGGGCCAATTGGTACAGTTTATTAGTTAAATTCGTCCCTGTTCCTGGGTTAGACTACTCTGACCTTTGTGCATTACGACTTAGATATCTCCCTTTACAGAGCTTCAATACTTATTCCGTTTATTTCTAATGAGACTAGACTCAAAATGGAATCTATACATATAAGGAATGACTTCTAATTATCTCTGATTAATTTATGGTGAATTTCTAAAGTCGGAATAGGGGATCCAGAAATTGCTCTGGCCCTGTTTCACAAGAGTTTAATTATCTCCTAACATACAGCTCATATGGTCATTTCGTTTCTTCCATATGAAAATAGACTCATCGATCTTCGATTACATAATTTATTCATTATTTAATTCCATTCCTACTATTTTTAGTGATTTTTCAATCTCACATCACTGCTGCTGCCAGCATCTGTTACTAAAGCAACTATGCCTATTTCGTGATTTCTCCTTGATCTAACTAATAATTCATCATACATATCACAAATTATGATCATGACTAGCCATGCCAAAGGCTAATCATTGTCAAACATCTCCCTACTACACTATTGCCATATCATGAATTTTAGCACCAAAAATAATCAACCATGACATATGGCATAAAAATCGAATAGGCCTCAACTATTATTCAACCAAAACCGAATTGACCCAATATCAGTCATGACCACATTATAAAACCCATTTACTAAGATTTATAACTAAATATCATAGGACCCAAAGTCCAAATTAACATTTATGCCATTTTCGCATGGCTGAAAGTTTACATACCAAAGTTCAAACACAACATAATAGCCTATACATGCCGAAATGTTCTCCTAGACCGACTAAGAAGAAAGTACCAAAACTTGCTAGCTGGTGTGATGACTTCGATGACGGTCCCAAGCACGGAAAAAGACGAGTCCAAGAAACCTAAAGTAGGTGACAAGCAAACACCGAGTGAGTATATAACTCAGTAAGTCATAAGCATTACATAATCATCCATTAATAAATTATCACATGAGAAAACAAGTGAAAAGGGGTTAATTCTCTCCACCCATACCAACTATGCCATGGTTCCTTAGACCTTTCGGCTCAATATCATACAAAGTACTACATCAATTTTTCATATGCTACTCAACATGGTATTTGAGGCATTTTCCATGGATGCTTTCATTCTCGTTACATTCATGCAACTAAATAACATTCCCTCTATTCCACGATGAATCTCATGTACGTCACTTCAAGTATAATTATCACATAGGTTCAAAACTTATCAAGCAAGAATTCCAAATATAAACATAACGTCTATTAGCCACGAACTCAAGACACTTACTCGTCCGCTGTCCGTGACCAACTCAATAAGGTCGCACACTTAGTGTCAATAGTGCTTCAAAAACATATAGTATGTAACACCCCGTACCCGAGACCGTTGCCGGAGTCGGACACGAGGGGTTCACAGACTAAATTCGCTTACTATCGCAGTCCATTTTAAAAATTTCCAGGCAGTTGGCTAACTGCGTCACTGTCACCTTAAAAATCATATCTTGAGTTTCACAACTCGAAAATCAGTTTCGTAATTTTTCCCTGAAACCAGACTCATATTTCCATCTACATATTTTTTTCTAGAATTTTTGGTTGGGCCAATTAGTACAGTTTATTAGTTAAATTCTCCCCTGTTACAGGGTGCGACTACACTGACCTTCATGCATTACGATTTGGATATCTCCCTGCACAGAGCTTCAATACTGATGCCGTTTGTTTCTATAGAAACTAGACTCAGAGATGAATCTATACATATATGGCATGACTCCTAATTATCTCTGGTTCATTTATAATGAATTTCCAAATTCGGAACAGAGAATCCAGAAACCGTTCTGGCCCTGTTTCACGAAAACCTAATTATCTCTTAACATACAACTCATATGACCATTTCGTTTCTTCCATATGAAAATAGATTCATCAAGGTTCGATCACATAATTTATCCACTATTTAATTCCATTCCTACTATTTTTAGTGATTTTTCACATCCACATCACTGCTGCTGCCAGCATCTGTTTTTAAGGTAAACTTTACCTATTTCGTGGTTACCATGGACCAACTAGAGTTTTGTCATACATTGGTCCACATATGATCATATTTAGCCATTCCAATGGCTGATCATTTGCCCAACACTTCCATTCCAATCCATAGTCACATCATGAAACCATATATATATACATAAACACAAATGGTCTAATGCCATACTCCACTTCTACGAGCCATTTTCGCATGGCTGTACACACATACATCACAAAAAGTACTTGAAAAAAAACAACAAAGGGTAGTCCTATACATGCCATATCCAGAGTTCAACTAAAAGAGTACCAAAAGGGTTTTGATAGTGTGGATGACTTTGACTTCGATGATCCCGAATCCGATAGCTAACGAACAAAATCTATAAAACAGAGAAACAAATAAACGGAGTAAGCATTTTAAAGCTTAGTAAGTTTCAAGTAATGAAATCGGCTTTGACTAAAGTATTACATTCACATAGCTAAATGAATCACTTTATTAATACACATTCTCATAATCATACTTACTTCGCACTTCATCAACATATACACACACAAGGTATCAACCTATCTAAAAGCCGAAAGTTCGCTAGTCGATTAAACGAATACTATTTAAAACGAATCGACTTTTCCGATGCACATGCAAACATACCTTATCGTTTGGGTTTTTCGAGCGTATTAATTGAATTTATTACAGCACAAAACGCTCACCTTCAAACCCAAGTTTCTTCGGAATTTAGCCGGATATAACCACACGCACAATTGCCTTCGGGTCTTAACCCGGGTATAGCAACTCGCACAAATGCCTTCGGGTCTTAGCCCGGATATATCAACTCGCACAAATGCCTTCGGGTCTTAGCCCGGATAAAATCACTAGCACAATTGCCTTCGGGTCTTAACCCGGGTATAGCAACTCGCACAAATGCCTTCGGGTCTTAGCCCGGATATATCAACTCGCACAAATGCCTTCGGGTCTTAGCCCAGATAAAATCACTAGCATAAATGCCTTCGGGACTTAGCCCGGATAAAATCACTAGCATAAATGCCTTCGGGACTTAGCCCGGATATCATTCAAATGCTCATGCACACATATATCAATAATCATGACATATCCATATTTCATTTTCGTTACTAAGGCTCAAACACAAAACATTTATTAAACCTTTCCAATTTCGGCTCAATAGCCACACACAAAGAGCATGATTTCAATTGGCTTTATAACATAGTCTCTATGCACATTCGGCTATCCGTCATAGTATGACTAACCATTTCAATATAATTCAAGTAGGGTCATTACTCGAAGACTTACCTCGGATGTTGTCGAACGGTTTCGACGGCTATTCGACCACTTTTTCCTTCCCTTTATCGGATTTAGTTCCCCCTTGCTCTTGAGCTTAGTCTATCAAACCACCATAGCCGATTTCCTCAAAGCTCTTTTTCCTTCTTTTTCTTTCTCCTATTCGGCCAAGAACAACATGAGAGCTTTTCTCTTCTTTTTTTTTTTGGTCATGCATGAGAATGATGAACACATTTTTTTCTCTTTGTTTTCTTCCTTCAATTTCTTATTAGTTTATTGCCCATGCTTCTTATTTTATTCTTCCATTAACACAACATGTTTCATGACATGTTTTGCCCATCATCCCTTGTCATGGCTGGCCACTAGTACTTAAATGGGGGGAAATTGACATGCAAGTCCACCCCTTTGATTACATGCACTATTAGGCCACTTGCATTTGCCTAGCACATTTCTAAATTTTCTCACATAAGTCCTATCAACTAAATTCACATGCAATTAACTAAATCGAAGCTTAAAACTTTCACACATTTATATTCACATATTTTAGGCAATAATTATCACATTCAAATAATTTGGTGACTCGGTCTAGCGGTCCCGAGACCGCTTTCCGACTAAGGTCACTTTAGGGCTGTCACAACTCTCCCCCACTTAAGAAATTTTCGTCCCCGAAAATCTTACCGGTAAATAGGTTTGGGTATCGTTCTTCCATCGAGCTCTCGGTTTCCCAAGTAGCTTCCTCGATCCCGTGTTTGAGCCATAACACCTTTACTAACGGAACCTTTTGTTTCGCAACTCTTTCACTTCACGAGCTAGGATACGCATTGGTTCTTCTTCATAACTCATATCGGCTTGAATTTCAACCTTTGATTGGCTAATTATGTGCGATGGATCAGATCTATAGCGTCGAAGCATCGAAACATGAAAGACGTCGTGAATCTTTTCAAGTTCAGGGGCCAAAATCAATCGATACGCAACTGGACCGACTCGTTCGGATATTTCGTATGGCTCGATGAACCTCGGACTCAATTTGCCCTTACGCCCAAATCTGAGTATCTTTTTCCAAGGTGAAACTTTAAGAAACACCTTATCTCCCACCTGATACTCAATGTCTTTTCGTTTCAGATCCGCGTACGACTTTTGGCGATCTGAGGCTATCTTTAGACTTTCACGGATTACTTTTACTTTCTGTTCAGCATCTTTAATCAAATCCACTCCGAAAATTTTACTTTCACCGAGCTCGGTCCAAAACAATGGTGTACGACATTTACGCCCGTACAAAGCCTCGTAAGGTGCCATCTTAATACTTGATTGAAAACTATTATTGTAAGCGAATTCAATCAATGGTAAATACCGTTCCCATGAACCACTAAACTCAATGATGCAACATCTCAACATATCCTCAAGTATCTGAATTACCCGCTCGGATTGACCATCGGTTTGTGGATGAAAAGCGGTGCTAAAATGTAGCTTGGTACCCAAAGCTTCTTGCAATTTCTTCCAAAATCGCGAGGTGAATCTCGGATCTCTATCCGACACAACAGAAATCAGTACCCCGTGTAACCTCACAATCTGAGAAATATACAATTCAGCTAGTTTATCCAATGAAAAATCCGTACGCACGGGGATAAAGTGAGCCGACTTAGTCAGTCTATCAACAACAACCCAAATCGCATCCTTCTTACTTGCTGACAATGGCAGTCCGGACACAAAGTCCATTGTGACTCGATCCCATTTCCACTCAGGTATCATGATCGGCTGAAGTAATCCTGAAGGCACTTGATGTTCCGCTTTCACTTGTTGACATATTAAACACCTCGAAACAAAGTCGGAGATGTCTCGTTTCATACCATGCCACCAAAACCGTCGTTTCAAATCGTTGTACATTTTCGTACTCCCCGGGTGAATTGACATTCGGCTACAATGGGCTTCGTTCAGAATCATCGAAATGAGTTCTGAATTTCTTGGAACACACAACCGACTTCTGAACCTCAAACAATCGTCATCATCAATTTGAAATTTGGATTCCATATTCGGAACACATTCAGCCCGTTTTGCAACCAATTCATCGTCGACTTTCTGAGCTTCACGAATTTGACGAATCAATAATGGTTTGGCCTTTAATTCAGCTACTAACACATTGTCGGGTAGAACAGACAAGTGCACATTCATCGCTCGTAAAGAAAACAGTGATTTCCGGCTTAAGGCGTCCGCAACCACATTAGCCTTTCCCGGGTGGTAATCAATGACAAGCTCATAATCTTTCAACAACTCAAGCCAACGTCTTTGTCGCAGATTTAAGTCTCTTTGAGTCATCAAATATTTGAGACTTTTGTGATCCGAAAATACATGGCACTTTTCACCAAATAAGTAATGTCGCCATATTTTTAAAGCGAATACGATGGCAGCTAGTTCGAGATCATGGGTCGGATAATTTTTCTCATGTGGCTTTAATTGTCTCGACGCATAGGCCACCACTCGACCTTCTTGCATCAATACGCAACCCAACCCAAGTAGGGATGCGTCACTATAAATGACAAACTCTTTGCCTGATTCGGGTTGCACTAAAATTGGAGCTTCAGTCAAATAAGTTTTCAGTTGATCGAAACTTTTCTGACATTTCTCCGTCCATTCGAAATTAACATCCTTTTGAAGTAGCTTCGTCATTGGTGTGGCTATCATCGAGAAACCTTTTACAAATCGTCGGTAATAACCGGCGAGCCCCAGGAAGCTCCGAACTTCGGTAATATTTCTTGGAGGCTTCCAGTTAAGTATGGCTGAAATTTTGCTCGGGTCAACTCGAATACCCGATGCGGATACCACATGACCCAAGAAGCTAACCTCTCTTAACTAGAACTCACACTTACTGAACTTAGCATATAACTGCTTATCCCGCAAAATTTGCAACACTAGTCTCAGGTGCTCAGCATGTTCGGTCTCATCTCTTGAATAGACCAAGATGTCATCAATGAACACAACTACGAACCGATCCAAATATGGTCTGAAGATCCGATTCATCAAATCCATAAATACCGCAGGGGCATTAGTGAGCCCAAACGGCATCACTAAGAACTCGTAGTGACCATATCTCGTTCTGAGGCTCCCTTCAGTTGGTCGAACAAATCATCGATACGCGGTAACGGATATTTGTTCTTTATTGTCACTTTATTCAGCTGACGATAGTCAATGCACAACCTCATGGTTCCGTCCTTCTTTTTCCTTTCTGAGCTCTTCGGCTTTACAAGCTCGCTCGACAAGTACTACGAACTCTCGTATTTCAAGAATGCCAACGAACATTTTTATATCTTCGTTCAGCCCATCCTCGAAGCGTTTACACATGATAGCCTCGGACGAAACACATTCCCGAGCGTATCTACTACGTCTAACAAATTTTCGCTCGTAATCAGTAACTGACATAGAACCTTGCTTAAGCTCAAGAAATTCCTTCCGTTTTTGATCAACAAATCTCTGACTGATATACTTTTTTCGAAACTCAGTTTGGAAAAACTCCCAAGTTACTTGCTCTCGGGGCACAACAGAAGTCAGAGTACTCCACAAATAGTAGGAAGAATCGCGTAGCAAGGAGATAGTACACTTTAGGCATTCATCGGGTGTACAAGATAGCTCATCGAGTGCCCGGATAGTGTTGTCCAACCAAAATTCAGCTTGCTCGGTATCGTCGCTATCCGTAGCTTTAAATTCAGTAGCCCCATGTTTTCGGATTCTGTCAACTGGGGGCTTATTTGACCTTATTTGGTCAGTTACCGGAGGTATTGTAGGTGCGGGGGTTGTATTAGTCGGGAATGGAGGTTGTGGAACAGCCGTATTAGTTCGAATGTATTGGTTGAACCAATCATTCATCACGCTATAGAAAGCTTGTCTAGCTTCATCATTCGGATTACTAGCATTAGGTTGAGAGTCCGCCGGCGCTGTCCCTTGTGCGGGAGCAGGCGCCACACTCTCCACATCATCAGCTATCGCTCGGTTGGGATCGGGATCCATTACTATAAATAAACACAAATTCAAATGTCAGAAATCACCACACTATCAATTAATCACATAATGGCATGTATAGCTAGACCCAAACGTATTACGGTAGTCCTAGAATCGACTAAACCGTAGCTCTGATACCAATAAAATTGTAACACCCAGTACTCGAGACCGTTGCCGGAGTCGGACACGAGGGGTTCACAGACTAAATTCGCTTACTATCGCAGTCCATTTTAAAAATTTCCAGGCAGTTGGCTAACTGCGTCACTGTCACCTTAAAAATCATATCTTGAGTTTCACAACTCGAAAATCAGTTTCGTAATTTTTCCCTGAAACTAGACTCATATGTCCATCTACATATTTTTTTCTAGAATTTTTGGTCGGGCCAATTAG